>NC_140296.1:51412401-51687401 GCF_964211825.1 Aythya ferina
AAACATTTTAACTATAAAAATAAAATTAACCTTTTTTTTTTTAAAAAAAAAAAAGAAGAATAATTTTGTAACATAAATTTTAAATAAACTGTTTAATTTCTCTACACGCTGAACAAGCCAGAAAAAAAAATAAAATATTAAAATGAGAAATAGGAAAGCACAAAGATTTTCTTTTTCCTCACAAATGGTCTGGTGATTCTTCAATTAAGGAAAAAAAAAAAAAAGGGAGAGAGAAGGCGAGGAAGAGCTGAGCTTCTTCATCCCATCAAGCTAATACATAGATTTGCATATCTGGGAAGTATTTCTCAAGATTTCAAAGATTACAAGGAATAGAAACTCCCTAAACAATTTATTACACTATTTACCAGTTTTCTCATTTAACATTTAGATTGTTCCTACTGTTCCCTATTGTTCCCAGTGCCTACTATATTTTTTTTTTTCTCCAGCCTAAGCCCATTTCAATCAATTGCTTCATGCAAGCAGTTTAAAAATAAATAAATAAATAAATAAAAATATAAAAGTACTATACTCTAAAATCAATACATGTGTACGTTATAACTTCTCACTTAATGGTTATGGTAATGTTATTATTTCTTCCTGATGCCACTGAGGTTTACATGTAGTTAAATACATGTAGATATCATAAAAGCTTTTCAGTGGGTTGACTAAACAAAACACGTTCTTTTCATTCTCATTCCTAATCTTACTTGTCATTCTTCCATATTTGATTTTTTTTATTTCATTAAAACCTATACATTACTTCATTAGATATCTACCATAGGCAATCACATCAATTATTTTCTTCATAGTTCAAAGAAATGTCTCTTGTTTGGTTAGCTTTTTTTCCTTGACAGAGATATGCTAAAATTTTTGCCAAATTTAGTTTTGTTGAATTAGAATATTATAGAAAAGTAAAAACACATGTGAAGAGAAAGAGAAGTGAATAAACTAAACTAAATTGTACTCTTGCCACTGCAGTGCAATGGAAATATGAAGTGTCAGGCTATATGTCAGGTGTTGTATTTAATGTCTTTCAAACAATGTGAAAATTTAAAAACCTATCAAGACGCTTTTTTTTTCTTCTTCTTCTTCTTCTTATTATTATTTTTCTCCCCTGTTTGATTGTTTAAGTAAAGGTTGCATTAAGAATGTGTTTTTCTGTCAGCATTTATTTCCTTATTTATTTACCTGTTGCATATCCACAAAATCAAGAGCTTTTCAATGCTTTTACAGGAGAATTAGACTATTAATTGACATACAGATTCAAGGTTCTGTGTTGAAATTCTTCAAACCAATGCTCTAAATAATAGATTACTGGACACTTCACACATCTTTTCTTTAAAAAAGTGTTCATTGATTCATAAAATATAACATTTTTGCTGAAAATATCACTGAAATATAATGAATACAATTAATATTAAGAATAATATGTTGTGGATTTTTTTTTTTTTATTAAAAAATGCTCTAATGGATTTTGTTTGCTTGCTTTTCTTTGTTTGTTTCTAAAATAATTTATGTCAATTTCTAATTTATAAACATTCAGCCTTTGTTCACGTTCACATTGTGTTTTAGAATCTGGTAGAGAAAGCCATATAAACTTCAGTACAATGTGGTACTCAATTTGGAGCCTAAGTACCTATTGGAAAAGTACTGCTGTTTCTTGTAATAAGTGTGTTTAAAGTTGAAATTAATCTATAAGTTGTATTGTTGTTTGTTGTTTTTGTTTGTTTGTTTTGTTTCTAAAGAATATTTTTATTCATACTTGTCTGGAACTTTTAAAGGGTATTGAAACAGATCATGGAAACAATGAGGCTTTATAAGATATCTGTATCTTTTCAAGGTCTTTTAAGAGAGCTGAATCTGAGGTAATCATGAACTTTTTCACTTCAGGAAGAATGGTAAATTATAGGTACTTTCTGAAACTGAAAAGAGTCTTTCAAGTTGTTAATGTAGTCTTCCATTATGCAAACTGTTACACAGTGTCAAAAAAAAAAAAAAAAAAAAAAGTCTTATTCATCCTCTTTTCCTCCCTCCCACATATATGATAACATTTTTAAGAATAGTTTTCACCGCCAAGGAAACACATCAGAGGCTTTCAATTATTCTAGCTGAAGTAAAATATGTTCTAAAGGAATAGAAACACTTTCCCAATCTAGAAATTGTATTTCTTCCATTCTCTGTTTTGTTTCTTTTCTTTTTTCCTTCTCCATGTAGCGACTTAAATTTAGCTGGCTGCAGGGCCCCTAACCAGCTCTCTTGCTCCCCCCCCTCAGAAGAATGTGGAGAGAAAATAACATAGTAAGGCAAGTGGACCAAGGTAAAGGAAGACAGATACTGATTACCACCACTGGCAAAGCAACCTCAAATTGGGAAAAAAAAAAAAAATATATATATATATATATAAATAGATAAATCATATTTATTTCCCCACATGAGTTAGGTAGTCAGAAACAAAGATGAAAAATAAAACACCTTTCCATTCCCACCACTTTTTCCCAATCTAAGCTTTACTCCTTCATTCTGAAGTGTATCTCCTGTCCCCATTAGCCAGGTGGCACTGGGAAGAGATGGGATTACGGTCAGCTCTTAACTATTCCCCTCTGCCACTCTTTCCTCCTCACATATTTCTTGTGCTCCAGCACAGCTCCTCTGCAAGTTCCTATCAGGAGAACCTGCTCTAGAGTGGGATCTCCATATGCTCCTGTCCTGATTTCAGTTAGAACAGAGTTAGTTTTCTTCCTAGTAGCTGGTAGAATGCTGTTTTGGCTTAGGATGAGAAAAGTGCTGATAACGTGTTGATGTTTTAATTATTGTAGAGTAGTGCTTACACCAAGCCAAGAATGTTTCAGCTTCTCGCTCTGTCCTGACAATGGGTAGGCTGGGGGTACAGCAATAGCTGGGAGGGGACAGGCCCAGAACACCTGACCCAAACTGGCCAAAAGGGGTATTCCAGACCATCTGATGTCATGCTAAACAATATATAGGAGTGGCTAGCCAGGGGGAGGAGGGCTGGACTCCTTGGGGTTAGGCTGGGCATTGGTCAGTGGGTGGTGAGCAATTGTATTGTGCATCATTTGTTTTGTACACATTATTAGTAGTAGTATTATTATCATCATCATTGTTATTATTATTATTGTTATTATTATTTTCCTGTCTTAATAAACTGTCTTTATCTCAACTCACGGGCTTCACTTTGCAGTTTCTCTCCCCCATCCCAGAGAGGGAGGGGGGAGGATGAGCGAGGGTGTGGTGTTTAGCTGCTGACCAGGTTAAACCACAACAGTCCTTTTTGGCACCCAACGTGGGGCTCGAAGGGTTGAGATATCAACAGATCTGACCAGAGTGTGTTAAACTAAAATTGGTATAAGTATTAGACCTGCTTAATAGTTGCTAGTCATAATGCTGATTGCTTTAATCTCAAGACTGCTGCGCCTGTTTTCTAAATTGAGTATTATAACACGTTACTTTCTGTATGTGCTCTCTGTCATGTTGTTTATCCTTTCCGGGCCCGGGTTTAAGATCATTATGGTTCTGTGCACTGTAACAGTAGCTTATGATACAATGAAATTTCTGGTCATGACTCTAACTTGGTATTTGTACTCAACACTGTTGTCGACTCTATACTTTCAAAACCATATCTCGGAAACTATTAACAATTACACTTATTGTCTTTTTTCATCAGGAAGACAATCTGTGGAGGGGAAAGGGGAAGATATTTTTTCTTACTTGTTCACTCTCTCTTTCTCCTTCACCACCCTCTTATCCTCTGAGGTTGTTACGATAGTTCTCCAAGATATTGAATATCCTTGGGATACTCAGACCAGCATGTTCTTGTTGTTATGTCTCCTGAATGCATTTAAGGCTTTGTTTAGGGTTAAACAACTAAACAAGTTAAACATGTAGGAATCTCATCCAGAGATCTGTCCTGAGGCAGGATAGTTGTGAGTGGCAGGGAGTGTGGGAGGTTATGGGCAGGTTTCTAGGGCAGTGGGCACCTCCAGTGTTTTGGAAGTTCACTCCTGAACAACTGCAAAATCCTAAGAAACTGGTAGAATGCTTGAAAAAATGGTATAATGACTCTGGCAGTTCCAAAGTGACACAAATCACTGTAACATGCTGGGGTTTGGCCCGTGCCTATTGAGCTGCAATTAATACTACTATCAACTTAGTGACACACCCAGTGGCCACTCCAAGTCCTGTAAAAGACCCAATGGCCACTCCAACTCCTACGATGGACCCTGCAGCTGCTCCAGGTCCTGTGACTGGGTCAGAGAAACGAACTGTAGCAGTGCAAGTTGCCCCTGTAGAGAAGGTGAAAAAAAATGGTACAGAGTTTTAGGTCATTAAGAACACAGAGAGTCTTCTGCTAAGTCTAGGTGTAGAGAAGATGATGCTGGGCCATCAGGGATTCAGGAGGAGGAAGATGAGGATGCCAAAAAATTAACAATAACTGCCCGAAACCTATAACAACATGAGCTATGAGATGTGTGAAAAGATTTTGGTCACTGCATAGGTGAGCAGCTTGTCACCTGGCTGCTCCAGTGCTGGGACACCGGAGCCAATTGTGTGGAATTAGAGGGCAAGAAAGCCAGGTGGCTGGGATCCCTTGCTAGAGACGCAGGCATTGACAAAGCAATTGCAGATGGAGCACAATCTCACAGCCTCTGGAGGTGTCTCCTGCCAGCTGTGAGGCAAAGGTATCCCTACAAAGAAGAACTTGTATGTCTACCAGACAAGTGGACCACTATGGAGAAGGGAATCCAGTACCCGAGGGAATTAGCTGTACAGAAGGTGATTTATGAGGACCCAGACCTTGGACAAACATCCACAGATCCAGATGAAGTCAGGTGTACACGAACCATGTGGCGGAAGTTTGTATGGAGTGCACCATCATCATATGCCAGCTCATTGGCAGTAATGGCCTGGAAAGACGATGAGGAACCCACAGTGGATGAAGTTGCTAAACAACTCCGGCAGTACGAAGAAAGTCTCTCCTCTTCCTTACAGGCCTGCGTCTCAGCTGTGGAGAAACTTTCTGAAGAGTTCCACCAAGCTAAAGAGAATTTATCTTCCTCGCCACCTGAACAAACCAGTGTCCACCAACTAAAAGATAATGCTTTGGAGAAATTGTCTGAATAGTTCCACCAACTTTAAGAGAGATTATTTTCCTCACCACCTGTACAAACCACTGTCTCAGCTATCAGGGGTAAGCATGCATCCGCACAAGGAAGACAATATAGTGGGTACACACCCTATGCCACCCTGTGATTTTACCTACAAGACCATGGAGAAGATATGAGAAAATGGGATGGAAAATCTACCACAACCCTAGAGGCATGGGTACATGAGTTGCAAATTAAAACAATCGGGAAAAAGAGATTTTCTGAAAAGTTTGATGCTCCAACTTCCAGCAGGCAGTCCTTCAAACACAGAAACGAAGAAGATTCTGACCAGGATTAGAGGAGCCCTGCCTCCAGCCAGGGGGAGGAAAGGGACAATCGAGTTTATTGGACTGTGTGGATTTGATGGCCTGGCACTTCAGACACACAGAAGTATAAGGCTTTAGTAGACACCAGTGCACAATGTACTATAATGCCATCAAGCTACAAAGGGCCAGAGCCCATCTGTATTTATGGAGTGACAGGGGGATCTCAGCAGTTAACTAACAGTATTGGAGGCTGAAGTGAGTCTGACTGGGAATGAGTGGGAAAAGCACCGCATTGTGACTGGCCCAGATGCTCTGTGTAATCTTGGCATAGACTATCTTAGAAGAGGATATTTCAAGGACCCAAAAGGGTTCCTGTGGGCTTTTGGTATAGCTGCCTTAGAGACAGAGGGCATTAAACAATTATCTACCTTGCCTGGTCTCTCAGAGGACCCCTCTGTTGTGGGGTTGCTGAGGGTCAAAGAACAGCAAGTGCCAATCGCTACCACAACTGTGCACCAGCGGCAATATTGCACCAACCAAGACTCCCTGATTCCCATCCATAAGCTAATTCATCAATTGGAGAGCCAAGGAGTGATCAGCAAGACTCATTCACCTTTTAATAGTCCCATATGGCCAGTGCGAAAGTCTAATGGTGAGTGGAGACTAACAGTGGACTATCATGGCCTGAACGAAGTCACGCCACCACTGAGTGCTGCAGTGCCAGACATGCTGGAACTCCAGTATGAAATGGAATTGAAGGCAGCCAAGTGGTACACCACAATTGATATCGCTAATGCATTTTTCTCCATCCCTCTAGCAGCAGAGTGCAGGCCACAGTTTGCTGTAACTTGGAGGGGAGTCCAATATACTTGGAATCGGCTGCCCCAGGGGTGGAAACACAACCCTACTATTGGCCATGGATTGATCCAGTCTGTGCTGGAGCAGGGAGAAGCTCCTGAACACCTGCAGTACATCGATGACATTATTGTGTAGGGTGACACAGCAGAGGAAGTTTTTGAGAAAGGGAAGAAAATAGTCCAAATCCTTCTGAAGGCCAGTTTTGCCATAAAACAAAATAAAGTCAAAGGATCTGCATGAGAGATCCAGGTTTTAGGAATAAAATGGCAAGATGGATGCCATCAGATCCCAATGGATGTGATCAATAAAATAAGAGCTATGTCTCCACCAGCTAACAAAAAACGAAACACAAACTTTCCTAGGTGTTGTGGAGTTTTGGAGAATGCATATTCCAAATTACAGTCTTGTCGTGGTTTAACCCGGCCGGCAGCTAAACATCACGCAGCTGTTCGCTCACCCTCCCCCCTCCCTCTCTGGGACGGGGGAGAGAAATGGAAAGTGAAGCCCGTGAGTTGAGATAAAGACAGTTTAATAAGAAAGGAAAATAATAATAACAATAACAATAATAATAATACAATGATGATAATATAATAATACAATGATGATAATAGTACTACTAATAATAATATGTACAAACAAGTGATGCACAATGCAATTGCTCACCACCTGCTGACCGATGCCCAGACTAATCCCAAGCAGTCCAGCGCCCTCCCCCGGCTAGCCACCCCTATATATTGTTTAGCATGACGTCAGATGGTATGGAATACCCCTTTGGCTAGTTTGGGTCACCTGTCCTGGGTCTGTCCCCTCCCAGCTCTTACTGCACCCCCAGCCTGCCTGTTGGCAGGACAGAGCGAAAGGCTGAGGTGTCCTTGGCTTGGTATAAGCACTGCTCTGCAACAATTAAAACATCGGGGTGTTATCAGCACTCTTCTCATCCTAAGCCAAAACATAGCATTCTACCAGCTACTAGGAAGAAAATGAACTCTGTTCTAACTGAAACCAGGACAAGTCTGATTGTAAACCCACTCTATCAAGTAACCCATAAGAAGAATGATTTTGAATGGGGCCCTGAGCAACAACAAGCCTTTGAACAAATCAAGCAGGAAAAGTTCATGCAGTAGCCCTTGGACCAGTCCGAACAGGACCAGATGTAAAGAATGTGCTCTACACCGCAGCCTGGGAGAATGGCCCCACCTGGAGCCTCTGGCAGAAAGAACCTGGGGAAACTCAAGGTCGACCCCTGGGGTTTTGGAGTCGGTGATACAGAGGATCTGAGGCCCGCTACACTCAAACCAAAAAGGAGATATGGGCAGCATATGAAGGAGTTTGATCTGAGTTTTTTCTGCTTTTTTTTTTTTTTTTTTTTTTTCAATCTGCAAATGCCCTGTGAGGGTGGTTACAGCAATGGAAGCAAAACAATTGGCAGCACAGGGGCAAACCCATCTGGGCTGCTGCAATGTGGCAAGATATTGCTGCTCGGGTGGAGAACCTGGTTGTAAAGGTACACCACATAGATGCTCACATGCCCAAGAATCTGAAGAATGTCAAAACAACCAGCAGGTGGGTCAGGCTGCTAAGATTGAAGTGGCTCAGGTGGACCTGGACTGGCAACATAAAGGTGAACTATTTATAGCCCGATGGGCCCTGTGTATAGCCCTGTGTGGTGTTTAGCTGCTGGTCAGGTTAAACTACAACAGCTCCATTGTGTTCCTCTCCATGGGCTTCTCCATTATGGTCTTCTCCAGTAACTGAAGCACCTCTTCTCCCTCTTTCCTCTCTGACTTTGGTGGTCACAAGGTTATTTCTCATGCTATTTTTTTCCTCGCTTAGCACTGTCTGTGCAATATTTTGCCCTTTAAATATAGTTTTACAAGGGCACAACACACATGGCAGAGGAGTTCAACTTTTCAATCAGGAGTAGGTCTGATTTGGAGCCAGTTGGAACCAGTTGTGTCTGAAATGGAGCAGACCTGGTTTCTTCTCACAGAGGCCACCACTGCTGTTCTCCCACTACCAAATCTTGGACAATATACAAAACTAATCCAAATATTGTCAAATAATTTTATAGCCCACAAGGAAGTTCTGTCAACCTGATTTCAAATATGTACTGGAACAGCATTCTGTGCTGGCAAATATGGTATATAGAAAAGCTAATCTTAGATTTTAATATTCATAAAATCATAGAAAGTGGGACCTACTAAATCAGATTGCCCAAAGCCCCATCCAACCTAGCCTTGAACACTTCACAGTGTGAAGATGGAGCATTCACAATTCTTGGCAACCTGTGCCTGTCTCACCACCTTCACCTAGTGCAGAATTCCTTCCTAATGTCTTATCTAAATCTACCTTCTTTTAGTTTAAACCATTACCCCTTGTCCTATCACTACACTGCCTGGCAAAGAGTCTTTTTCCAGCTTTCCTGTAGAGCCTCTTTAGGTAATGGAAGTTTATTATAAGGTCTCCCTGAAGCCTTCTCTTCTTCAGGCTGAACAACCCCAACTTTATTCAAAGGAGAGGTGATCCAGCCCCTCGATCATCTTAGTGGCCTTTCTGGACTTAGTCTATTACTTCTATGTCCTTCTTGTGCTGGGGGTCCCAGAGCTGAATGCAGTACTCCAGGTGGGGTCTCACAGGAGCAGAGTAGAGGGGGAGAATCCCCTCCCTCAACCTGCTGGCAACACTTTTGATGCAGCCCAGGATATGGTTGATTTTCTGGACTGCAAGTGCACATTACCGGCTCATGTTGAGCTTCTCATCAACCAACACCCCGAGGTCCTTCTCATCAGGACTGCCCTTAATCCATTCTCCACACCATCTGTATTTGTGCATGTGTCTTGTTTTTGGCTGCACAGAGTTAATTTTCTTTATAGTAGCTAGTATGGTGCTGTGTTTTGGATTTAGGATGAGAATAATGATGATATCACACCATGGTTTTTTGTTGTTGCAAAGCAGTGCTTACACAGAGGCAAGGACTTTTCTACTTGTGCTGCCCTGTTAGCAAGGAGGTTGGAGGTGCACAAGGAGCTGTGAGGAGACACATCTAGGATAGCTGACCCAAATGGACCAAAAAGATATCCCATGTCATATGATGTCATAAAAAGAAAATAAAGGAAAAAAGGAAAGAAAAAGAATATGGAACATTCCAAGTGATGGCATTTGCCTTCCAAAGTAACCATTACTCTTGATGGGCCCTGTTTTCCCGGAAATGGCCAAACATCTGTCTGCCTGTGGGAAGTAGTGAATTAATTTTTTTTAATCATACGGAGAGAACCTGGTGTGCTGACTCTAAGGAATAGTACAGAGTGTAGAGCAGAATAGAGACACTGCAGCTAGGCTCCATGATAAGATGTGAACTTGATTGTTCTTGTGTACCCTGAGACCAAAAAGCTAAATATTTGCTACCCTGAGCCAATGGCCTGTCATATTTTTGACAAAATGATGTATTTCAGTGATTTTTGCTCATTATTCTATCATTGTAATACCAAAAGCTACCTGCCTTCAAGGTGTGACCACCCCTCACTGAGCACACGCTCTGAATTTCTCTGTGCCTACACCTTTAAACAGAAAACTTTGCACCAACTGTAACCAAGGTATGCATGATTAGAGTCACTCTAGCTCCACCTAAAATATTAAAAAAATAATATAAATTGTCTTAAGAGAGAAGGGATGTTAGGGAAAATACCATTGTGACTTCTGGGATGAGTGTATGTGCTGAGCCTCTCTTCACCCCACGTTGGGAAGCCTTTGGGTGAGATTTGAACACTTGGTTATACCAGGTGTCGCTGCAAAAACTTAGAAATCTCTATAGAAACTTTATACCTTTTAATGCATTTATGGCCAGGCTGTGTTACTCATACTTTTGATACTTGAATGTGCTTTGCAGACAGTGAATATATCACTGGCAATCCATAGGATCTGTGTACCTGTTGATTTAATAAATTGCACTACTCATTAAACCTAGCCATGATAGCTCTCACTGAATGCAACCAAACTCTTTAAGTGTGGCTGTGGTAGTTCATACAGCGTGACTAGACTGAGGGTGTTTTACATTATCTGTGAATCCATAATAGTGATTGTTGAACCTTGAATGTGATTGTTGAACCTTGAATGTGACTGGACTTAAAATGGTTAATTGGGTATACCCTTGGGTATACCCTTTATGCATCAGACAGTTTAGTCAAGACTATTCTAGACATCCAATTCCTATATTAAATGTTTCAGCCAATGTCCTCAAGCAAATAATAGAATACAGAATTGGAAGATGAGATTAAATAACTAGATTTTACATAGATGAAACCATAATCTTATCTGCTTGTCCCTATTTTCAGCCCCACTGAAAAATTACCTGCAGATTTTAAACAACTAAACTACTAAACTAAATGGATTTCTTAGCTTGACTTGTATTAGAATATAATTTATGAAGTGATGTGAAGGGGGAATAAAAAGCTTTTGCTTTCTATCTGATACAAAAGAGATGTGGATGGCCTCTTACAAAAGTAAAATTCACATGCTATAAATTTCATGCAGAAGACCTTTTTCCATTTTTGTACAGACAAAATTTTATTTTGTGCCAATAGAGACATTTGATTATGAGCAAATACAGAGATAAAAATTCATTGTTAATACAATTAATGATTTAATAGTTTAGATGGTTGCTACCACTATGGAACAAGCAATAAGCCAATCAGGCCAAGGTAGGCCCAGGCTTATTCTGAGACCCAGAGCAAAGTATATGGCCTTGTACTCGATGGGAAATATCTTATTCAATTATGCTTTCCAATACTGCTTTATATATATATCTAAGCAGACTTCATTCTTTTTGATATGAAGAGAAATATTCAGACCTAAACACTGGAGTCACAAGGGCTTTTCTGAATAAGTTGTTAGTTCTATGAGTTATAAAACTTTTTTTTTATTCCTGGTCTTTCATCATGAGAATCTTTATAGACCTGAAGGCCTCTATATTTCAGGCTATCAGCTGGACTCCAGAAATATTTGTTAAAGATTTACAGTTCACTACATAAAATAAAAGTGTCCCAGGTTCCATAAATACATTTTTTTTTATGACTATTTCACTGAAATCTCCATGACTTTAAAAGAAATTAAGGTAAATATTTTTTCATGAGTTTTGGTAGACTTGAATCTTTGACAGTGTACAGAGCAGTAATATGGAGCTTAGAAGGCCTGCCCACATGCTCAGATGGATGCATTTCAGAAATGCAAAAATTTAGCAATTGGGAAAATGTAAACAAACAAGCAAACAAAGAAGCAAGATTTTTTTTTCCTGGTTTGCTAAATATGGCTAAGTAACCAAAAAAAATGTTAAATACTGCCACGTTTTTTTTGTTTGTTTGTTTGTTTGTTTGTGTATGTGTGTGTTTGTTTTTATTTTATTTTATTTTATTATTTTATTTTATTTTATTATTTTATTTTATTTTATTTTATTTTATTTTATTTTATTTTATTTTATTTTATTTTATTTTTTGACTATTAAATCTGTAGGCAAAATTGGAGAAACCTGTCTTGTATTATTTATAGATGCATATAATTCTAGTGAGGAAACAATGTGAAACAGAGAATTACAAATACCAGGAATGCATTGAGACATACAAATGTCTCAAATGCATTTTTTATGACTTGAGGAAACAGCCTTACAAATGTGATGTGATTCATGTCGTTTTTAAAAGTCTTGCAGATGACACCTATAAGTGAGTTATTCATGAGTCACTAAGCAATCCATAGTGTTATTGTTCATGCCTTATATTTCAGGAGTGCTACACTAGTACATTTCTAATATGAGACTAAAGAATCTGCCTAGATCCTTTAGTAACTTTTAGTTTGTTATTAAGTAATCTATGTTGCTTACCTACCCAGTAAGCAACCTGATTTATACAAGGTTTATTTAATAGCTCTTAATATTATTTCTCTTAATTCTGATTAATCTACGAAAAGACCATAGATATTTTAATACTATTCTGCAATAATATTCAGGGAATATTATCCCCCTTCTGCAGCTGTCATGATTAATTAGATGCTGTCTTCTATATAAATAATTTAAACATCTAAAAGCTGTAGCTTAGGCAACTAAATTTAAACTTGTGACGCTAGCGACCCAAACTCAGCTGTCATTTAAACTATGAGATGGGAAAGGTTTGGATATGCTCTCAGCTTCTTGCTTTTAAAGTATGAAGAGTCTTCTATTAAATGTAAGATACATTCTTAGTGTAGAAACAAGGTGAATTACTGCCTTATTATTACTATAATAATGCCTTATTATTACTATAGTCAGTGTCTATGCCTTATAAATGCACATTCCAGGCTGTACTCATGATTCCAATGAATTTGCACTCTTTTTCTCATTTAGTGACCAAGACTGAACATGAGACACTCTTTCTGCCAGCATGCACATCTTTGCTAAGTGCAAAAAATGAATACAAATCCACACTGACAGGAATAAATTCATTTAATTTTTTCAGTACCTTCCAGGTTTGTCTTTTTTTTTCCCCCCTAATTTAATTATTAGATTATTAATGATCCACTCCACTGCCCTTTACAAAGAAGTTCTGGGAGTCCATTGTCTATATCCAAAATCATTTTAAAATCCTTGGTCTGATAAATAGTTTTAGCTTTTGAATCATAGATTCAAAGACTTTCACCTCTTTAGAGCTACTGATGTACAGTAAATGGATTTCAGCCATTCCCACCTATTCTAATTTCTTCTGGTTCAACAGTTCTTACTGTCTAGCCCTGGCATCACAATTGCAAATCACATTCTGATCATATTCTTCAAATATTAACAGAACTCTCGTCAGTTCTGCATTCAGGACTGAGTGAGTGAGTGTCATCATAGCTCTCTTTTGCATATGGGTTCAACTGCCTAAAAGGTATAGTTGTTTAGTTGAATGCTCATTTTCATGGACATGTGATGTTAAAATCCAGTGTGGACTTCTGCATGAATATGCAGAATTATGAATTTCATAAGTGTCTACTTCAATAATTCCATTATATGTCAAATATAATTACATATATTTTGTTGTGTGTCCCCTGCCTCACATTTACATTCAAAATTATGAAATAAATAAACTTACAAATAACATGTAACTTTTATTTATTTATTTATTTATGACTTTTACAGAAGGGCAGTTGGAAAAGTGTCTCCACCTTCTAAATTAATGTATAATGTTTATTATGAACACTGGTACAAGACAGCACATGCAAAAGAATAAATTGTATGAAAAATATTACAGAAATTTGTTACAAAGAACATGTAGCAACATAAAGCAATATGTAGAACGATTGCAGCTTACAAATATTGACTAAATAAATAAATAAATAAGTAATGTTTGTACAATTGCGTAACATCCTGCAGGTCCATAAACCAAAACAGGCTATCTTAATGAAATGGGAATTTAATATGAATTTTAAAAGAATATCATTACATTTTGAAAGATCTTGATTTTATTAATGGTGGGAAGTCTGCATGCATATTTGGAAAAAAAAAAAAAAAAAAAAAAAAAAAAAAAGCAATAACATATCTTGTCAGTATGCTTATTGCATGACAAAATCTGCAAAATTGATGTTTTTTCCCAGAATTAGATCCTCACAGACAAAATTCACACTGAGCTGCAGAATTTCTGTAGGAAATAAACAGAATGATTAGAAGTCCCAATTCCTTTTTCTTTTTTTCTTGTTGAATAGCCTCAATCTTGAAAACCATATTTCAGAACCTATTTAGATACTTTTGACAATTCTTCAACTAATAGAAAATATATTACTAGTTGGTCATTGATTTTCCATAGATATCATGATATTTATGATATTTCCATGATATCAATAGTTTCAAAAAGACGAAATAAGACATCTGCTCTGAAAAACACACTTGTGAAAGTGAACAGATGAAACTGCAGGAAGATGGTAGAAATGATAGGTTGCTAAATTTCCCTTTACAATAAAAGGGACATTTTCCTTTTCCCTTTCCAATGAGACACTTCACCTTTCAGCATTCTTTTCTTTCTGCCAGACTAATGTCAGAATGTATATGTAACATCCTGAACCCAACTTATTTAGAAGTAACATTAATATAATAAATAAGTACTTTCAATGAGGTCAGCTGACTAATTTCTTTCTTACTAGGAAATGTGGAAGAACACCTTGTATCTTGAATTTTACAAGAGAATTAAGAATTTAGCTCAGCGCTGAAAAAATATATATATATATATAATGCTGTGAACAATACATTTCCTGATTGAAAAAGTAATATGATTTTTAAAGGAAAAGAAATGAGAAATTTGTAGTATACTTAAATTACAGTGGTAAGCGGTATATGGTAATTCCAGAAGAAATTGCAAATTGCAGTGGTATTTCACAGTCAAAGTACTTCAAAAGTCAAAAACTAAAAAAAAATAAAATAAAAAATCCACCCACAAAATATATAAAAGAGTATTATATAGATACTGGCAATATCAGTATGGAGAATACAACTATATTTAGAAATATGGAGAATACAACTATATTTAGAAAGCAAAAATTTCAACAACCTGCATGAGTTTACACTGAAAAGGTAATATTTTTGAGCAAAAAAAAAAATGTAGAAAGAGTGATGGTAAGCTCAAGAATGAGAAACCAGAGACAACAGAATACTCTGAAGGCATAATGACAGAAAAGTGCAAAGAGAGCATACACTGCAGTCACAGGTTGAATTAACAAGATCCTTGTCAACCAATAGTCAATTATAAGGCATTGGTTAAACCCAGTCTAATGTAGACATATATGAGTTTAGATGTACCTCTGTTCCTCTGCTTATTATAAAGACTCTAACCTGATGAGATCAGACACATGTCTATACTGTATATTATCAAGAGGGCATCACCCACGCTGTCGGATACAGTCTACAAACATCACAGACAAACAAGGATGAAAAGTTGCAGTGGAACAATGCAAGAACAAGGAAGTATAGCTGTTTAACCACAAGCATGTGCTTATGACAGCATGAAAGAGGAAACTAGGATGTTCTAAAGTAACCTATCCTAAGTTAGCATGATAAAATACAGACCCTGGGTGGAGATCTGAGATGATAATGAATGACCACTTGAGGTTAATGATCTGGCACTGAGCTTGAGCATGCATGTTACTAAATTATGTGACCAAAAACAACTAATAAGTTGTTAATGAGTTGTTCTTCTTGAGCTATATAAAAGGCCTGGCACCCAACTCTCAGTGTGCTTGCTTTGTGAATTATTACCTGGTACCCAGTTCTTCATGGTCTTGAAATAAAGATTAATCATTGGACCTCATCTCAGTGTGCTTATTAGCTCTAGCACACTGGGCATAAACCCAACTTTTGTTGAGGGCCAACACCACAAGAGCTGGAATATCATGGGCTGCAGCATGGAAACCTGTTCTGACGTGGTTCACCATGGGCTGCAGGGAGAAAGTCTGCTCCACCATGGTTCTCTCCACGGGTTGATGGGTAATTTCTGCTCTGGCAGCTGGAGCAACTCTTCCCCTCCTTCACTGACCTTAGTGTCTGCAAAGATGTTTCACAATTTTTAGCCTTTCTTAAATATGTTATCACAGAGGCATCACCATCTTGGCTGCTGGGCACAGCCATGTCTTGCTGGAGCTGCCTGGAACCAGATGTTTCTGGTCTGGAGCAGTCCTGGAAGGTCATGGAGGCCACCCCTATAGCCCCCAGCTGCCAACACCTTGCCACAGTCATCCAGTATACTACATATCTGTCTTGACTGTGTGTTTAATATAGACCTCAGAAACTCATCAATGTCCCCATTAAGTACATAGTTTTTGTCTGAGCTAACACTTCTATTTAGGTCAAAACTGAGTGTTGATTTAAACTTCTAGTAATGGAGAAATGATAATATTATTTCTTTTTTATTATTCTGTAGTGGCAAATTATGTATATCAGTCAGTGTTCTAGTAGGGTAGAAGGATAAAGCATACTTTTCAACAAAAAATAGACATAATCATTTACAGGAAGTAAATCTGCATGAATCCTTACTTGGGAACACCTACGTATCAGTCTTTTTACTGTCATTTACTGTAAAGAATAAACAATGGAAAATATTTTAAATACAAATTCCTGGATTTTTTTTTTCCCTTTGGCAGTAGTTCCTGAATAAATTAGGAGGCTTTCTGTCCTCAGTACTTAGATAAGTTCACGGATTCAAGTAATGCTTGAATTAATTATTTCTTGGGTTGATTTCTTCTGTGCCTACATGGTTCTCTGGTCTACACATAACAACATTCTTCTCTGTATTGATTTCCAAATTTTCCAGTGGAAGAAAGAAGAATATATAATATATTCATCCACTTGTCTAGCACTTATGGTCTCACCTGAATACAAATGAAGTCAGAGAAAGACAGGATTATAGTTTTTATTTTCTGCCACCAATCTTTGGTTTTATTAATTTCTGTTTTTCTTTCATCTAAGGTTGTAGAAATGTCACATATGAGAAGTACTGAAATATAATGCTCATTTCACTTAAGTCATTTAAAAGTAAGGGCTCTAGTATAAATTTGCCATTTGATTCTTCCATGCAATCAATGAAGAAATGTTGGCATCTCCGAGGATGAGTCATTACACCTTTTCAGATGCTTATCTTCATTCCAGATGAGTCATCTTCTGGAGCTGCATGTTTCTGTTCCAAACTACAGAGATTTCTGTTCCAACTTCATGTTTCTTTCAGAAATATGTTTTAAAACCATAAAGCACCATCCAATGAAGAAAATTCAGCACAGAGAATATTTTTAATATTTTAGTTACGTACTTTTGTGCTTTGCTTATTTAAAAGTTACATGGATTAGGTAATCTGTATAGTTTTATTATGCAGAGTAAGTTTAAGTATATAGAACAATATACTATTTAATGTTCATGTACAATAATTGACTTCATTTTATTTCAGCAAAAATCTTATGAAACAACAGGAGACAAGATTGATAAGAAATAAGTGATCACTGCAAACACAATTTACTTTTGCACTGAGGATACAATGTATCTCTTCAAATTTAGCCCCACATTTTCAGTAATATAAAAAATTTCACAGAATATGGTTACATTTCTAAGGATTCACCTGTCCTTTTGTTAATGTCTACTAATAAAACAATTCATTAACATATTAAATAATTGTTTATAGAAATGGAAATTCAGTAAGTAACAAAAAAGTAATGTTTTTGACATATTACACATTAATGGTTTAAAGATGAAATGATTCCAGTCATTTTTGAAATATTACGAACTTCAGTGCTGAGAAAATGTTTGAAGTAATATAAAAGGAAATAGCATTAATATGCATAAAAATGAATAAATCTTTAATTTGAATAAACTTCCTCTGCAATAAATAAAACTGGTCTAGATTTCTTAGTGTCTTCCTTTCCTGATGCTAAGACTTTGTATTATGCTTGTATTACCAAATGACCCATCTTGCTCTAATTTGGAGTCACTTGAAAATTTTTTGATCTAGCTCTCCATTGCCTCTTCCAAGAGGCAGACCTTAAATAGGGTAGTTTTCAGGATAGATACCTACGATTCTCCTCTTACTACAGTAACTCAAGTACAACATGTTAACCAATACCCTTTAAGCCTGAGTTTTTTAGCTGTCTGCCTGGAGCATTCAGATAGTAACTTACTTAACATTGCAAAAGACAGTGTCAAAAATATTTCTAAAGTTGAAGTAAATTCAAAAAACAAACAAAAAAAGCACACAGAAAAAAAAAAAAAAAAAAACCACAAAACAAAACAAAACAAAACACTTTTTTTTTTCCTCACTCACACACTTGGAAATTTTATCATACAATGCAGCAATCATGTTAGGGATGAGGGCAATGGCTCAACTGAATTGCATCTACACTAACGCATTCAGCATGGGCAAAAAACAGGCGGAGCTGGAAGCCATTGTGTGGCAGGCAAACTATGACCTAATTGCCACCACTGAAACATGGTAAGACCCACTCCCATGACTGCAGTGCTCCAATGGATGGCTATAAGCCCTTCAAAACAGCCAGCCAACAAGGGAGAGGCAGTGGTGTGGTTCTATTTTAGAGAGTGTTTCAGTGTTGTAGAGCTTGGGGCTGGGAGTTGAGTCCCTGTGGGTAAAGGATCAGAGAGAAAGTCAACACGGCAGACATCCTGGTGCAGGTCCATTATAGCTTCATATATGGGGGTCCAAAACGGGATAAAAAGGCAGATGAGGGATTCTACAAGCAGCTGGCAGAAATCACGCAATTGCGTGCACTTGTTCTCATGAGGGACTTCAACTTCATGGACACATGCTGGAAATACAATACACCCCTGAGGAAGCAGTCTAGAAGTTGCCTAGAATGCATGGAAGACAGCTTCTTGACTCAGCTGGTTAGTGATCCTACCAGGGGGGTGCCCTGCTAGACCTGTTGTTCACAAACAGAGAAGGAATGGTGGGGGATCTGGGGGTCGGGAGCTGTCTTGGGTAGAGTGACCATGACTTGGTAGAATTCTCTATTCTTGGTGAAGTCAGGAGGGGCATCAGTAAAACTGCTACCTTGGATTTCTGGAGGGCAGACTTTGAATTGTTCAGAACACTAGTAGGGAGGGTCTCTTGGGAGTCAGTCCTCAAGGGCAGAGGGGTCCAGGAAGGCTGGATGCTCCTCATGAAGTCTTAAGGGCGCAGGACCAGGTTGTCTCTGTGTGTCACAAGATGAGCTGGTGTGTGTCGTGGTTTAACCCGGCCGGCAGCTAAACACCACACAGCCGTTCGCTCACCCTCCCCCCTCCCTCTCTGGGACGGGGGAGAGAAATGGAAAGTGAAGCCCGTGAGTTGAGATAAAGACAGTTTAATAAGACAGGAAAATAATAATAACAAAATAATAATAATAATAATAATAATAATAATAATAATAATAATGATACAATGGTGATAATAGGAAAGTAATAATAATATGTACAAACAAGTGATGCACAATGCAATTGCTCACCACCCGCTGACCGATGCCCAGCCTAACCCCGAGCAGTCCGGCCCCCTCCCCCCGGCTAGCCACCCCTATATATTGTTTAGCATGACGTCAGATGGTATGGAATACCCCTTTGGCTAGTTTGGGTCACCTGTCCTGGGTCTGTCCCCTCCCAGCTCTTACTGCACCCCCAGCCTGCCTGTTGGCAGGACAGAGCGAAAGGCTGAGGTGTCCTTGGCTTGGTATAAGCACTGCTCTGCAACAATTAAAACATCGGGGTGTTATCAGCACTCTTCTCATCCTAAGCCAAAACATAGTATTCTACCAGCTACTAGGAAGAAAATTAATTCTGTTCTAACTGAAACCAGGACAGTGTGGAAGAAGACCAGTACGGCTGAACAGGGTACTTTTGCTGAGTGTCTAGGAGAAAAGATAGAGTTTATGTCTGGTGGAAGAATGGACTGGCAACTCAGGGAGAGTACAAGGAATTTGATAGCACATTCAGGGAAAAAAAACAGGAAGGCCAAAATCCAGTATGAGCTCAACCTGGTCACTGTGGTAAAATCAAATTATTATTTTAATCAAATAATGTTTTTACAAATGTATTAACAGCAAGAGGAGGGCCAAGGAGCATCCTTTACTGGATGCAGTGGGGAACATGATTTCTGAGGAAAGGAAAATAAATTCTCAATTCCTTCTTTACATCTCTCTTTAATTGTCAGACCTGTTATCCTCAGGATACTCAGCCTTCTGACCTGGAAGTCGGGTATGTGGAGCAGAAGAAACACTCCACAGTTGAAGTGGAAACAGGGACCTGCTGTTCCACGTGGACAGTCACATGTCCATAGGGCCAGACGGGATCCACCCGAGGGTGCTGAGGGAGTTGGTGGATGTGATTGCTGAGCCACTTTCCATCATCTATCAGTGGTCACAGTCATCTGGAGAGATCCCAGATGACTGGAAACTTGGTAATGTGATGCCTATCTATAAGAAGAGTTGTAAGGAGGACCCAGGGAACTACAGGTTTGTCAGCCTGACCTCGGTGCTGTGGAAGGTTACAGAACAAATCATCTTGAGTGCAATCACATAGAATGTGCAAGACAACTTGTGGATAAGGCCCAGCCAGCATGGGTTCATGAAGGGCAAGTCCTGCCTGACCAACCTCATCTCCTCCTACAACCAGGCAACCCACCTGGTAGATGAGGGAAAGGATGCTGACGTAGTCAACCTAGACTTCATCAAAGCCTTTGACATGGTCTCTCATAGTATTCTCCTGAAGAAGCTGTAAGTCCATAGCTTGGACAGGCACACTCTTTTCTGGTTTAAAAACTGTCTGGATGGCTGCATCCAAAGAGTAGTGTTGAACTGAGTGAAATCCAGCTAGTGACTGGGCACCAGTGGTGTTCCCCAGCAGTCAGTATTATGGCCCATCCTCCTTAATATCTTTATTGATGATTTGCATGAGGGAATTGAGTGCACCCTCAGTAAATTTGCAGATGAAACCAATTTGGGGGGAAGTGTCGATCTGCCAGATGGTAGAACAGCCCTGCAGGAGAACCTGGATAGGTTGGATTGATAGTCAGAGGCCAATGGAATGATGTTCACCATGGCTAAGTGTTGGGTCCTGCACTTTGGCCACAACAACCCCATTCAATGCTAAAGGCTTGGGGGAGAATGGCTGGAAAGCTGTGCTGAGGAAATGTTCTGGGGGTGTTGGTCAGCGCTCTCCTGAACAAGAGACTGCAGTATGTCCAGGTGTAGTGGGTTTACGTGGCAAGGTTTTGGTAGCAGGGCATACAGGAATAGCTTCTGTGAGAAGAATCCAGAAGCTGTCTCATTTTAGATAAGTGTCAGTTTCAGACAGTTCCAAAGGGACCTGCAACTGCTCAGAGACAGGCCAATAGGAGATGTTTGCACCTCTGGGAGAGCAGATTTAAGAAAGGGAAACAAAACAAAACAAAATGCTGTAAAACAGGAGCAGGGAGAATGAGGAGTAAGAAACAGCCCTGCACATCCCAATGTCAGTGCAGGAGGGCAAGAGGTGCTTCAGGTGCCAGAGCAGAAGTTCCCTTGTGGCCTATGGAGAGGAGAAAGGCCCATGGTGGAGCAGGCTGTCCCCCTGCAGCCCATGGGTCCCACACCAGAGCAGATCTCCATGCTGCAGTCTGCGGAGGAGCCCTCAGTGGAGCAGGTAGATCTGACCTGAAGGAAGCTTTGTCCTGTGGAGGACACCTGCTGGAGCAGATTCCAGGCCAGAGCTGCAGCCTGTGGAGAAGAGACCACACAGGAGTAGGGGATCTGGGGGAGCTGCTGCCTGTGGGGAACCCATGTTGGAGCAGTTTGCTCCTGATGGATGGACTTCGTGGTGCAGACCCATACTTGGAGCAGTTCTTGAAGATCTGCTTCCTGTGGGAAGACCACGCAGGATCAGTTCAGGAAGGATGGCATCCAAAGGGAGGAACCCCATTCTAGAGCAGGGGAAGAGAGTGACTGAGAAGGAACAGCAGAGATGAAGTGCTATAGACTGACCACAACCCCCATTCCCCTGTTTAACTCTGCCACCTGGGGGGAGGAGGTGTAAGAGGGTGGATGGAGGGAAAAGTGTTTTTGGTTTCTTTCCTTTGTTTCTCACTTCTCTAGCTTGCTAGTAATAGGCAATAAATTTTACTAATATGCCTAATCTGAGTCTGTTTTGACTGTGACAATAATTGTTGAGTGATCTCCCTGCCCTTATCTCAGTCCTTGAGCCCTTTGCATTATATTTTCTTCCCCTTTCCCTTTGAGGAGGGGGAGTGACAGAGAGGCTATGGTGGAGCTCAGCGGCCCACCTGAGTGAAGCCAACACACCAAGCGACCACAAAGGCCAATGGCATCTTGGCTTGTATCAGGAATAGTACAGACAGAAGGACCAGAAAGGTGATCATTCCCCTGCACTCTGCTCTGGTGAGGACACACCTTGAGTACTGTGTTCGGTTTTGGGTCCCTCATAGAAGGATATTATGTTGCTCAGGTGTGTGCAATTAAGAACAGGTTTAAACAGGTTTAAGGGACTAGGAAGCAAGACATATGAGGAACCACTGAGGGAACTGGGGTATTTTAGTCTGGAGAAAAGGAGGCTGAGGGCAAAAGGAGGTCGCAGTGTGGATGGTGCCAGTCTGTTTTCTCAGGTGACAACTGTTAAGACATGAGGAAACACCTTCAGATTGTGACAGGAGAAGTCTATATTGGATATTAGAATTTCTTTATGGAGCTTTTGGTGAACATGGAAGTGGCTGCCTGGGAAGTGGTGGAGTCCCCATTCTGGAAGTATTTAAGAGACGTGTGGACATGGCATTGCAGGACATGGTTTAGTGATGAGACTAAGTTGCCTTTCTTTGCCGTGCCTTGCCTTTCTTTGCCGTGCCTTGCCTTGCCTTCCAATCCTATCCTGTCCTTTCAATTTGGTGGATTTGATTTTATTCCACCAAATATCATTTCTCTATAGATATATATATTTTTTTATTTTTTTTTTTACAGCTACTAACTATTTATAAGAGCAAAATGTGATACAGAGTTGATCCAACAGACAGGTAAGACTAAGTATTTCTCCATCTCCTCTAGATGTGTTTGATCTAGTTATGGATTGGGTTATGGATTCATTTGTTTCAATTATTGCTAAATAAACTTCTAATTCTGCTTGTAACATTCAGACACCCTGATACATGCTTGCTGTATCACCCTATTTCCAGCATAACACATATCAATAGGTTGTTGAATAAAAAGGTGGCTATTATTGTTATTAATAATAATAGCCAAATTATTATTATTATTATTATTATTATTATTAATCATCATCATCATCATTATCATCATCATCATCATTATAATCATAATAATAATTGTTGTTGTTGTTGTTAGTATTATTAATAATAATAGGGTTTTTTTAATATTGTACCTAACTTCTGTTGCATGCTATGATAATATGAGCTACACATTACAGCAAGAAGCAAAGAAACAGAGCCAGGTAAGAAAAAGGATAGATTACTGACAATTATAATAATTTCCATGACCTGAAACTACTCGATATAATGACTCAGGAACTCAACAAGGCAGATCTCAAGCTTTCTTGATGTTGAGGTAATCATGTGTTTATGCAATATTCAACAGTTATAAAGTCAAATAGGTACATTTCAAATATGTTTCAGGCAAGATATTCCTTTTAAATAATTATAATTTGAGAGTTCGTATTCTTAAGTATCAGTTCTGCCAGAAGTAACAATAAATGTTATTTAAAAGTACTTTTAGAACATGTCCCAGGAAAGACTAATTTATCTTTTAATTTATCTTGATAACTGATGCATAAAATAGCTCATCTGGTAGCATGTAATAAATGATAAAAATATGGAACACCAGTTAGCATCACCTTCTGCAGTAAAAGGCAGAATCTAGAAAATAAATAGTTTGATTAGATTGTACAATATTCTCGTTACTGTTTTGTGTGTGTTTTTTTTTTTTTTCTTGAAAAAATTGTATTACTATCATTATGATAGATATTAGAAATAAACAAGAAAATGCTGTAATAGCTGGAGACAAATTTAAATGACCCTCCTTCCTCTTTAATTTTGTAGATTTTAGCATTCTTGTCTTTCTGTTCATTTACTATTCTCTGTTCTTCTAAGTCCATTGTCACTAGCTTTCATTTAATAGTTCTGAATAGACAACTCAAATCATTAAATCTGTTTTAACAGTGACTCAAATAGTCCACTTTAATTAATGCAATCCCATCATTATTAATAAAGTCTAAAAAATCCAGTGAAAGACTCTAATGTTATTTTAAAGGTAAGAATTCTAAAGTTGTATTTTATTTTATTTTTTTTTTTTAGTAGCAGATTTATGTGATTGTCTTTTAATCTCATGAACGACTTACAAGTATTACAAAAGGGCTTAGACAATTATTTCAGTGCACTCTTAGATACATACATGCATTCATATTTTAGAAAATGAGATATTATATTTGGTTGTCACTGACAGCTAGATGAGATACCTGCTAAAACTTTGGGCAAAGCAATTCACAACCCATCACCCTGACCAGTGGTCAAAAAATGCAGAACAATTTCTCTTATGCCAACGGGCTTCTCTGAGTTACATCTGCAGTTGACAATGCTTAGAGAGTAAGACAGCATCTGGGGATTCATGTAGAACAAAAATGGTTAGTTCATATTTTTTTCCTGGTCATGCTCTTTTTCTAAGCAAACTGTCAGAAAAGTGCCTGCTGAGGACCTGTACTGAGTCTGGCTGGGATGTTAACTTTCCCTGCAGCAGCCCATTCAGCGCTGTGCTCTGCACTTGTAGCTGGAACAGCAGTGTTATTACACCAGTGTTGAGTCTACAGCTGAGCAGTTCTGGCACAGCATCAGGTCTCTCTCTAACACTCCTAGGGGGTGGGCAAAAAAAGTGAGAAGAGAAACATCACCAGGGCAGCTAACCTAAGAGCTTCCATACCATATGATGTCACACAGCAATGAAAGGTAGAAACAGGAAGAAGTGGGGAGGGGTGGGCTCTCATGAAAACGTCAGTCCTCCTCCCGAACACCAGCTACGTGTGTTGAGGCCCTGCTTCAAGGACATAGTCAAGCACCGCTCATTTGTGGGGAGTAGAGAGTAATTTCTTTCCTCTGCACTTCCACATAGCCTTTATTTATTTTGTTTGTTCATTTGTTTGTTTGTTTCTTTTTTTCCCTTTCCCCCTCCCTTTTCCCCTTTCCCTCTTTTGCCTTTAGTTAAATTGTTTATTTAATAATAATCTTTCCTTAATAATAATTATTATTATTTCCCTTTAATTATATTATCCTTATCTCAACCTGTGAGTTGTTCTTTACTTTACTTCTTTCCCTCCTCATCTAAGGAGGGGAAGTGAGAGAGTAGTTGTGGTGTTTAGCTGCCTAGCACGGTAAAACCACCACAGGACCTAGGAAGCTCAGCTCAGTTTTAGAGCCACCGGCAGCAATTCACATAAAGTAATTCTCTAATTTTTCAAACCACCAGATTTGTTTGGATGATGCTGTGAAAAGAATTTGCCACAAAATCAGCCCTGAATTTCATCTTTTTAATTATCACAGAATCACAGAATTTTCTAGGTTGGAAGAGACCTCAAGGTCATCGAGTCCAACCTCCAACCTAACGCTAACAGCCCTCCACTAAACCATATCCCTAAGCTCTACATCTAAACGTCTTTTGAAGACTTCCAAGGATGGTGACTCCACCACTTCCCTGGGCAGCCTGTTCCAGTGCCTCACAACCCTTTCAGTGAAGAAAGGGTTGTGAGGCACAACCCTTTCAGTTTCAGTTGTGAGGCACAACCCTTTCAGTTATATAACATAGCTTTTTCTCACACTAGGTTTTGATGGCATTCTCATCTCATCTTGTCAGTCTTCTGAATCTGACTTCACTAGATGCACAAAGAGCTAGTATTAGTTTCCTGACTCGATATCGTTTTTGGTCAGCAATTAAAACAAATTCAGACATTAACTATTTCAATCTGGACCGGAGTTACAGACCTTTAAACCCTAGGGATATTTTTAATCACTGACCTATTTACTAGTAAATATAATTTCCACACTTCAGATTATAAAATACATAACTGGATCAAAATTAATCAGACATACATATGAAATCTTTATCTAGTCCTGTGAAATCCTTACAATAGAGAGAATGAATAATTCTAGGGGATTACACCATTTGAGAAAGAATCACTTAATTCAGACAGAGGAGAATTAATGTCATTCAATGCAAAAATGAGAACAAAACACATGCTCTTTCCTCTAGTGCCATATATTTCCCATCTGGTTTACTTAAAAATGTGATAAATAGGTGGAAAAGAGAGGAATATTACTATTGTGTTTGTCTATCTCTCTTACACAGTGTATCTGTATCTGATACAGAACCACTATTGCCTTTAAAGCTTCAGACTGGACAATAAAATATTTTCCTTTAGGGAAAAAGTGAGAAATTAGTCTCTCATAGTTCTGCTTGGTCATATAGCCCTAATGGCCATCACTGTGTCAACACCTGCTGCTATAAACTTCCAGGCTTCCCTGGAAGTTTCTTTGACTCTTCAGCCTATGAGCCAGTGGGAACCCAGTTTAGCTCTGCTCTGGTCTGCTGCCTGAAAAATCAAGCCATGAGGACTTGATTTTTTTTTTTTTTCTTTCTCTA
Source organism: Aythya ferina (assembly GCF_964211825.1). Lineage (NCBI taxonomy): Eukaryota > Metazoa > Chordata > Aves > Anseriformes > Anatidae > Aythya > Aythya ferina. The sequence goes on from NC_140296.1 coordinate 51,438,824, forward strand.
GAAAGAGAGAGATCTCAAATCAAGATGTGAAGTCAGGATTCAAGATGTGGCAAGTATATCTATACTCCATAGTCTTGACAATGCCGTACATGACATACTGGAAAATCAGTTTGAACAGGACAGGTTTAATCTCTCAGAAGAAGTAATTACAAGAGATAACCTGATTTACTTAGAAATATTGCAATCGTTTGCTGATCTTGAAAATTAAGTGGAAAGGCCCTGTAAAAATTTGTCCATTGGAGAATGAGTTAAAAACTAACCTAAAATATGAAATAAAGTTGTAATAGAAATTCTAGAGCATCCCGTGTAACCACTGTTTTACTTTACAATAAGGATATCTTCTGATATTTAGTTTACACTTAATACTCCATATTCAAACAATAAATTCCGTTGAACAGTTCAGTTCAGTAATAATAGCTCATATGTGATTTGGTAAAAAATACCTTCATATTTATGCTTATACCTCATCTCAATAAAATACAGTCATGTTGTTTAAAACCCAATATAAACCCATATTGTATACTGGTCTAGCTCTCAAAATCCATAGATATGTTGTGATAGTCTGTACAATATGATTGGTATAGAGTAAGTGAATTACTTCCTAAACTACATGCAAGTTGTTCTTGAGATTTCTAGTATTTTTACTGCATTTTTATTAATTTTTTGCATGTGAATCAAATCTTTGTCTAACTTTGGTGTTGGTATTTTTTTTTTCCATATCTAAATAGAGTTTAGATCTTTCAATAATCTGACTCTTCTACCTGCCCATATCAAGCAGTAGAGGAATAGGGAGTGGGGCTTTTGGTTAGTCCATAATAGTACCCTCTGCTGTTTCTCCTCACATTTTTCCACTGCTCTAGAGTGGGGTCTTTCCCATAGGCTACAGTTTTTCAAGAACTGCTCCAACATGGGTTGTCTCCACGGACTGCAGCCCTTCAGGAACAGACTGATGAAATGTGGGTCCCCCAAAGGCCACAGTTCTTGATGGAAAACTTGCAAGCATTGTTTTTTTCCATGGTAGAACTGCATGGTAGAACATGGTAGAACTGCAGTCAGTTCTACCAGGAGGCTGCTTCTGCCTGGGCTCTCCACAGACTAAAGCTTCCTTCAGAGGATATCCACATGCCCCACTGTGGTCTCCTCCACAGGCTGAAGTGTTTGGACTTTCCTTGGGCTGCAGGGTGACAACATGGTTCACCATAGTCTTCTCCACGGGCTAGAGAGTAAACTCTGCACCAGTGTCTGGAGCACATCCTTCCCTCCTTCTTCACTGACTTGGGTGTCTGCAGGGTTGTTTCTCTCACATTTTTTCTCTTTTTTACTGCTTCTATGTTTTGTTGTTTTTGGAAGAGATAATTAGATATCAGGAAAAACTCCTTGAGAAATAACCTTGTACTCTGATCTTAATTACTTGGGCTGACTTTGTTACCCAGCTGATGGATAAATATAAGACTGTGTAGCTATGTCTGCAATTATGTAGAAGGCTAATTAGAAGACTGTGCATCTGTCTTTTCCTGTAACAGGACACTTCATACTTCATATTTTTATAGATGAAATACTTCTAAAACTTTCTTGTCAGTCAATTACTAATGAGAAAATATATTTTTTTGAAGTAAGGACAGGAAAACTGAAATCTGAACGATGTTTATTTAAATGGTAAATGTTAGAAGAAAATTCTCTCCTCAAAAAATGAATATATGAATTAAAAATCAATTTCCCAAGAAAGGAAAAATACTAGATACCATTTTGTATGTGAAGCAGGCATAACCGTCTTTATAATTTCAGTTGTATGATAAGCTGATGTGGCATACTTATCAGTAAAATCTGATGGCTGAAACTTATTCTGTGTAACCATTAAAGATAATAAAAGTTTCTCCCTTTTTCTCCCTATACATTCTCCTTTCTTGCCTCCTGTTTCCTCTTTCCCCTTTCCAGTTTCCTCTTTCTCTTCCCATTCACATTTCCATTACACTTCTTCCTTTCTAACTGCTATGACATTTTGTTCAGATGTGCCGGAATACACATAGTATCTACCCTTCTGTATCAACTCAAAATAGACTGAAACATTCTGATTTAATACAAGTTACATGAATAATTTTGTAAGTAGAATTTAGTTCTGAATAAAAATTGTGTGAGAAAGAATGAGTGGTTTTCAGTGATTTCACATGACAAAATGATACCAATGGAAATACACAGACACTATGAAAGTGTTAATATTTCTTCTCAATTACTTAAATACCAAATTGCCATACAAAAAAAAAGAAATGTAATAAAGACATGATTTATTATTAAAACTCATCATTTTTATATATTGCAAATTTAAATCAGCATCTTTTCAGAGATAAACTTATATTCAGGTAGCTCATATTAAAGTTATGCAAATATACCTGGTTAACATTTGGAAATTCTATTTCAGTTTAGTTTAGTTTAGTTTAGTTTGGAAGGGGGGCAGAAGTTTTGGTGGACTAGTTTTGCTATAAGTGGTATCTATTAGCACATATTAAGTATAGTTTATCCCATCACCTGAATGCTACTCCACTGTCATTTCTTGGGTCTCATGTGGCAAACAGCAACTCAAGTTTCTAAAATTATTGCTTTGCACAACACTGGCATAATCTTTCTTTATTTGCATAGTGTGTGTTTACAGGCAAAAGAATTAACTTACTGCTTGCTCTAAAATTATCAGGTTTCAACATGCATTACATTCTTTTAAAGCATTTTTTCAGGTAGCTAACAAATTGGGAAATCTGCCAGAAACAGATTTAAATACCTGTAGGAGCCAGAGAATAGCAGACATCCTTAATCCTATATACATGTAATTCTAGAATTTAAGCACATGCAAACCTGAATATTTCTATTTTTTATATATAAAGTAGGAAATTTAGTTTGTTATTGGAGTCTCAGAGATCCAGTATCATGAATCACAAAATGAAGGGCTAAATTTTTAAATATATTTTCCATTTTATTTAATGGAAAACTTCTATTTTAAAATTTATTGTTTTGTATGTATGTATATATATGCAATATACACATATTTATATGCAATATGTATATACATATACAATATATTCATACACAATGCATACAATATGTATATATTGTTTTGTATATATGTATGTTTTGTATGTATGTATGTATTTTGTAATGTATTGTTTTGTATGTATATTGTTTTGTATATCATGTGCTTCTCTGTTGTAAGGAAATGTGTGGGATATACAAATGTCTATGTGAATATGATTCTTGCACAGCTTGTTCTCACTGAAACCTTGAGTAAATAAGCAACCTATATGGCATCTCTCTAGGTCAAGAAATCCAATCTTTATTGAATTAATTCTAGAATGGAAAAGTAATAGGAAGTGATAAGAATAAGAACTACCAAACTAAGACACTGAAAGAAAAGACTTAACAATCCTGTTACTAAACATAATATTTATTTGATTTTCATCTTACTAATAAATTCCAGGGTTATTTTACTAGATCTACATTTCAATAATTATCTCATCATCTGAAAGTTCTATTCTGCCACATTTTAATTTTAATGACATATTAATGAGAAAGTTGTGTTGTTATTTTTTCAGTATTTTCAATCTGAAAGTTTTTGCTTCTTTAATCAAGATCATAAAAGTCAGGAGCCAGCTTTATTGAATCAGCCAATCCTGGTTTTGTTTGTTTGTTTGTTTTTGTTTTTGTTTGTTGTAGTTGTTTTGTTTTGTTTTGTTTTAAGACAAAACAAACAAACACAGCAAAACCAACCAACCAACCAAAACTTATGAGTTATTTTTTTCTCATTTTTGTTGGATTATTAATTTCTGAATATGTATGAAAAGTAGATATTCTGTACTGTCTCTGATTAACCTTCTTTTAATGAAACAAAACAAAACAGTACAAAACATTTAATATACTGAACTTAAAGTTCTTCTGCAGTGAAGCAGCAGACATATTCTTTTCACTGGTGTCCTGTGACAGGACAAGAAGTGAAGGGCACAAGCTGAAGCACAGAAAGTATAATCTGAACATCAGGAAATCTTTCTTTTTTTACTGTGCAGGTGATTGAGTAATGGAACAGGTTGCCCAGAGAAGTTTTGGAGGCTCCATCTGCAAAACTATTCAAAAGATGTCATGCTGGGCAACTGGATCTATGTGACTTTGTTTGAGTGGGAATATTGTATTACTTTATTACTGTAGTTTACAGTTATCTTAGAGGAGGTTGTAGTGAGGTGGGGGTCAGGCTCTTTTCCCAAGCACCAAGTGATAAGACTAAGGAAAATGGCCTCAAGTTGTGTGAGAGGAGGTCTAGACTGGATATGAGGAGAAATTTCTTTATTGAGAGGACTGTGCAGCATTGGAATAAGCTTCCCAGGGTAGTTGAGTCACCATCCCCAGAGGTCTTCAAGAAACATGTAGATGTAGAATTTAGTAGCATGGTTTAGTGTTGAACTTGTCAGTACTAGGTTAAAAGTTGGACTAGATGATTTTAGAGATCTTTTCCAACTTGAATGATTCTGTGATTCTACGATTCTATGCTTGGACCAGATGACCTCTAGAGGTCCTTTCCAGCTTCAGCCATTCTGTGATTCTGTTTTTCTGTGAACACACAGGCAGTGAAAATTGATTGACTCCTTCTTCATATGTTTCCATGACAGAAAAATAAATAATTAAATAAATAATTAAAAACTCATGGTTTTACTCTCAAATTACATATTTATCTACCTATATACATATATGTGTGTATATACATGTAAGTATATACAGTATATACATATACATTTTCATATGTATGTACACATTCACATGCTTTTATAGGAAACAATTTCTCTTTTCCAAGGTCATGTTTAGAAAAAAAAAATTAATAATAACAGTAAAAATAAATTAAATAAATGGTCTTCTGAAATCTTAAAACTCTCAATATCTTAATCATAAAGAACAAATAAGTTCATAATGTCATATTTATGCCAACAGATGCCATGGAAAACCCTTAAGACAGCTGGAATGACTTCACTTTGCAGCACTTTCTGGTGCTGTTTATGTAGGATACTATGTAAATGCTCAACAGTGCCCTGAACAGTATATAAGTAAGATTGTGGTCAGATACAAGGAGGCATAATAAGTCTCAGGTCTTTTGAAGAGCTACACACATTAGGTGTGTACAAGTAAAAGTTTATTCACTGATAGTTATCTTTAAATCACTGTTTCATGGGTCATTTTATTTATTTATTTATTTTAAGTATTGGCTTGCATGAAATCTTTGTTTTCAGGGAACTTAGTGATGCAAACAAACAAGTAAACAAAGTGACCTAGACGCTCCTCAGCCTGTGGCATTCTGTATGAATAGATTAATATTTTGGAGAGGTGAATCAACCCTGATGAATAGAATGTTTTTAAAAGAAGAAACCATGTTCTGAAGCATAGCCAATTGTAAATTAATTTAATTGTAAATTAAATTTCACTGAAGCAAAGCGGGCAAATGCAGGGGATGGTGGAAAGAAACAAGAGGAATTGGAGCTTGATCTGAGGCTCACATGAAGGAAGGTCCTCGTGATCAGTACCTAATGCTCTCCCCTACCAGGTTCCTTTTCAGAAATTTTCTTCATCCTTCTCTGAGATTTTTTGTGCTTCAATTTATGGTACAGTTGGTATAGTATCCCTTGTTTTACAAGAAATGACAAGAACCATCACTGCTATTTGAGTGTTCATGAACCTGGGCTTCTAACTAGGACTGTCTGAATGACTACCCTGGAAGCAAGTGCACAAACTGTTGTTGCAGATGCTTGGAAAGGTAATAGTAATAACAAACATCCTTGATGTCTCTATACTTTACACAATACAAAAATAAATAAATAAATAAATAGATCTTAGACATGATTTAATTTAATGAGAACAGCTTAAAAACATAACAGCATTTCTGAGATAACTGTAAAATTATCCTTAATTCTCTGAATGTGAGATGCACACTTGCACAAACTATGTAAGAAAGGTAAGTACCAATTGTCCCTTTATTTTCAAGCACTTACACACCTTCGAAGTAATACTCAGGTTTGTTGGAAACATGGTTATATTTAAGGAATTGATTCTTATTTTCTAAATATTAGCATTTTCCTCTATTCTTAGAAGTCAAAAAATATCAGAATCAAAATGCACACTAAAAGGCCCTCAAGGACTGAGATAATTATATTTGTTGGATGAAAAATGAAATAAAAATTGCACTAAATGTCCATGTGTACTTGGTACAAATCTTATTTTTTTTTCAGCCAGGGGTTAATTCAATGTAAATATATAAAATTTGAAACTTACATAATAATAATTAATTTTTAAAAATGAAGAAAAGAAATGTAAACACTTATCATTTACCATGTTATTTAATTACAATTGTATGGCTATCTGTCCTCTTATTTTTAATTGTGATACTCTCATATGTATTAGTTTGTTATTTTTCTTCTAATTAGTTTTATTTGAAAAAACTAATTACATGTCACTTATTTCCTTATACTCAGTATGCAATTATCACTGAACTGAGCAGTTAATGATCATTTCGGGAAATATCTAGTTTCTCCATACAAGGGAAGCAAGATTTATTTAGTGATGACACTTGTATTTGCCTTCAGAGTTCCTCGAGTATAATGATGGGAAAATCTTCAGGTCCTTTCTTATTCAAAAGGAAAAGAGTATATTTTATCAAAAAACAAATGTCCATCATTCCATTACACTTTAGGAAAATGCCACACATTTATTTATTATTTTCATTGTCAGTCATTCATATCTCTCTTCTTGGTTGCTCATTATTTCAGAAGATAATTGCTTCTGGTTGCCATTAAATCTTAACAATTGGAGAACGTATTTTAAAATTGGTTAACTATCTATATAATAAGTGAATATGGTATTATCATTTCAATATATAGTACTATCATTTACACACTTTATGTTGTAGGGGTTTTTTTTGTTTGTTTGTTTCTAATATATGCTATGGTCTTATGTAGTTTCTTATGTAGCAAAAGTTTTCTTGATATCTAATCTAAATCTCTCCAGGTGCAACTTGTGGCTGTTTCTTTGAGTCCTATCACTAATTATCTGGAAGAAGAGGCCAACCCCCTCCTCATTACAACCTCCCTTCAGGAAGTTGTAGAGTACAATGAGGTCTCCCCTGAACCTCCTCTTCTCCAGACTAAACAATCCCAGCTCCTTCAGCCACTCCTCATAAGACTTATGCACCAGACCCCTCACCAGTTCTGTTGCACTTCTCTGGACATGCTCCAGGGCCTTGATGTCCTTCTTGTAGTGAGGGGCCCAGAACTGAACACAGTATTCAAGGTGTGGCCTCACCAGAGCTGAGTATGGGGGGATGATCACCTCCCTGCTTCTGCTGGTTACACTATTTCTACTACAGGCTAGGATGCCATTGGCCTTCTTGGCCATCTGGGCAAGATGTCAGCTCATGTTCAGCCGAGCATCAATCAACACTTTCAGGTCCTTTTCTGCTTCACAGTCTTCTAGCCACTCTGCCCCTGAACCCTGCTGTCCTGGGGAGCAGCTTTTATAGCTGGAATGTCCTTGGTCCTAGTTGCAGTATATTCTTCTCCATAGACCTGTCCTTCTCTGCCATGGACCCTGTCCAAGCTGGGCCACCTCACAGGCACAAAACCTGTCCTGGTTTTGGCCTTTCCCAATGGAGGTGCCTGGCACCTGGCACCTGGTTGTGCTGGTGCCCCTGGCTGCTCTGTTTCTGACTGGAATGGCGTGATGGGCCCTGTCTGCCAGGCCCTGATATGCTGCCCCTGAGATCTGTTGTCCAGAGGGTCCCTGAGGCTGAGCTGAGTAGTTCAGTACTTAAGGACAGTACTCAAGGACATAAGAAAACCACAGTTGGTTTGTGTGTGCCCAGGGATGATTTGTATGGAAATCTTTTGTTATTAACTACACAGAATGACTTTGTTCCCACCATGAAGGGCTGTAGCTGTTCTACTGTAGAAACTAGAATATGTTCTACTCTGCACTCATGCAGCCTCACCTCAAATACTGTGTGCAGTTTTGGGCACCACAGTACAAAAAGGACGTTAAACTGTAGGAGAGTGTCCAGAGGAGGGCGACAAAGATGGTGAAGGGCCTAGAGGGGAAGACATGAGGAGCAGCTGAGGTCACTGGGTCTGTTCAGCTTGGAGAAGAGGAGACTGAGGGGAGACCTCGTCGTGGTCTACAACTTCCTTGTGAGGGGGAGTGGAAAGACAGGTGACCTATTCTCTGTAAACACCAGTGATAGGACCAGCAGGAATGGTGTTAAGCTGAGGCAGGGGAAGTTTAGGCTGTACATCAGGAAGAGGTTCTTCACTGAGAGGGTGACTACACACCAGAACAGGCTCCCCAGTGAAGCAGTCACTGCACCAAGCCTGTCTGAATTTAAGTGATTAGACTGTGCACTTAGTCACATGGTCTAAACTTTTGGGTAGACCTGTGCGGTGCCAGGAGTTGGATTTGATGACCCTTATGGGTCCCTTCCAACTTGGAATATTCTATGATTCTATGATACGTTGTAGAATTTGGAGAGAGGGGAGAGGGGTGGTAAATGAGCGAATTATGTTATTTTCTGTAGATTTCAATGGTTTTGAAGTATGACAATCTCAAACTTCCTGTTAATAACTGCTTCTAAAGTAGTTATTGTGTGCTTGTCACTTTTTAGTTGCCAGATTTGATGCCAGGAGATTTCATTAGCAATATTTTAAGTATAGTCAGTTATAATGAATTTCAAGAGAGCAGAATTTTGAACAGATGAATTACAGTATAATGGTACAGACAGACAATAGCATTCTAAATAGTAATGCTCAGAGTTCATGCTCAAAGTTCAGTTTTTAATAGCAGAATAAGAACATCATTGTGCTGCTAATGCAAGCACATTAGTATTTTAGAACACTCAGTTACCCATAGGAAAAGGATAACTCTACAGGAAAATTAATATATCAACACATGGAGAAAAGATGCAGACAGTGTAGTAAATACAACATACCACCACATAAATACAGTATATTCATGTCTTACTGAGAGCAAAGCGCACATAGGCAAAGTGGCATGTGATGTGTAAATGGCATATATATGTGATACATGCATCAAAGTTATATATATGTACAGAGACCAAATTATTTTTGAAAAGTGGACAGAACCCAGACCGTGCCAGGCGTATGAGTACCCTTTCTCCCACCACACTTCTCTAAATTGAAGAGTTAACTTTCAAAAACAGGTCAAATTGAAACAAAACAGAAACAAAAATGATTTATAAATAATCTTTTTTCTCCCCTCCATTAAGTCTTTGTAAGTTAGAGCTTTCTTTTTCTTGTTTTTTTTTTTTTTTTTTTTTTTCATAGACTTGTTCATTTACTTAAAATAAAAAAAAAAAAAGGAAAAAAAAAAAAAAAAAAACAGAAAAAAAAAATAAAAAAAAGTCCATACAAGTCCACATTTGTGTTTTTCTTTCTGTTTTATGTGGATCTCAGCTGATGTTTGCCTTAACTTATTGCTCTTCTCATCAGTGTCACAGTCCTTTCTTTTGTCATTGTCACTATTCTATTATAAAGAAAATGGAAGAAAATAAAACACGTCTTCAATTTGTATAATGAAAAGACAGTATTGTATATATTGATTATAGTTCTATGTAATTATTTTTCTAACTGCAGTTAAATAAGAAAGTATTTTAATTTGAAGGGTAACTTTATGAACAACAACATCTGAGTTTAGCTTCAGTTTCTTCTTTCCTTGGAATTGTTTTAACTTTAGTAAGTCCAATCTCTACATGTAATAAGTATATTCTAATAATTCCCAACTTTATCTTAGGGGGAAAGGGATACAATTTTGGAAATAAATGATTTGATTTGCTTCAGCTTGCGGGTCATAAGGAATACACAGAAAACCTTGTCTAGCCTGTTTCCTCTAATACCACCCCTATATATTGTTTAGCATGGCGTCAGATGGTATGGAATACCCCTTCGGCTACTTTGGGTCACCTGTCCTGGGTCTGTCTCCTCCCAGCTCTTACTGCACCCCCAGCCTGCCCGTTGGCAGGACAGAGCAAAAGGCTGAGATGTTCTTGGCTTAGTATAAGCACTGCTCTGCAACAATTAAAACATCGGGGTGTTATCAGCACTCTTCTCATCCTAAGCCAAAACGTAGCATTCTACCAGCTACTAGGAAGAAAACTAACTCTGTTCTAACTGAAACCAGGACACTGACAAAGCAAATTAATCTCTCTTTTTTTATTGGGTACAGACCTGAAAAAAATCAGAACATCATGTTCCATCAATAACATTATTAGTACACAAGTTATTTTGAAATAAGAAAGGCAAAAGATGCAATATTCTCTTGGTTGTCTCCCTGTGATCTATCTTCTCCAGCCTACACAGAAAATAGTCTGGGGATGTGTTCCCTTTCCTTCAGGAAACTGATGTGCATGTTCCCTTCACTTACTGTTAGTTATATCAGTGTCATATCCTAGGCATATATCAGTGTATATCCTAGGCATGCAGAGTATGTGACTTTGTGCTCCAAATCACTCCAGCTGGTAAGCAATATTTTCCCTCTTCTTGGAGGTCTAAAAGATCACTCTAAAGCAAGCTTCACAATCCTTGAGGCAATTTCCCATATGACTAAAGGTCTTAAAATGTCAAATGACATTGAGTCAAAATTTGAGTTGAAAATCATCAATTATTTTCCTATTAAAACAATTTTTTTTCTTCTTTTCCTTCTTTGTAAAACTGTGTTAGACTGTACTAGACTACTATGCAAGTAAGTGTATGTCTTAAGTATTGTTACCAAGTCTCTTGTTATATTACAAAAATCTCAAAGTCAAAGCCTTTGGCATTTCTGCATTTTGAAATTTTCTATTGTCCTTTATATTGAGTATTTTTTCAATGTTGAAATTCATATCTTTAAAATAAAAATATCATATGCCATAATTAAGTGTTTAGTCCATTATGTCACTAGTTTTCAGACAGTGAACATGAAAAATTTAATTCACATTTAAGAGAAACAAAGGGGTGAAAAATATGCCTACACATTTTAATCTTAAAATTGTCCAAATACAAAGATTTTTTTTTTTTTTTTTTTTTTTTTCCAACTTAATATTAACTGAGAGACATTGAGACATTTTAGATCACAGATAAGATTTGGGACACGATTTTTTTTTATTATTATTATTATTAGTTTTGGTGTTGTTTTTTGTTTGTTTGTTTGTTTGTTTTAGCAACATTGTGTTGCTAAGAAATCAATCTCCAGTCCATTATAGATATTTTCAAATATTTATTGTCATAATGTCTTTATTCATGGTGATCTGGTAAATTTGTCAGCATTGCAAAATTAATTCACCAGTTAGGTTTGGACTACCTTGTTCTTTACCAGAAGATATTTCTAAGTGTTCTGTTACCCATATTTCATTGGCAATGTGAAATGTGTTCTATTTCTTGGATAGGAGGTGTTGAGTCAATGATCAAAATTTGAGTATGCTGAAAGTAACGTCTCTTGAGCTTCAACCCACTAAATAGACTGGAAGTAAAGCTTTTACACTTTTCTTACCTTTTATTTTCCCACTAAGGGGTCAGAAAATGCTTCTGTGTCTTAATGATGTGGCACAGTTTTCTTCAGAATCAATCCCACCTTCTGTGTAACATCTGTGTCTATTCTGGGGAATCAATATCTTAAAAGTTACTCAGAGCAAAAGTTAAGTCTATATTTTAGGTCAAACAACACTGACAGGTTGACAAGCCAGAGAACGTCATTTATCCTATATGGCAGAACCAGGAGCAGAGCTCTGTTCTGATCAATCCACTAACAGGATAAGAAAGTGTCTCAAAGTGACATGCTGTGTCCACTGAACTTATACAGCACCAATCTGCTGTTCATTTAAACCTTGCCTTTGGCAATTTTCTGGAAATGTGTGTTGAGCACTTCAGTTAGTTGTTACACTTCTTTCTGCAAGTCTCATTTTGGAATTTTGTCCTTGGAGAAAATTTTATTTTTAAAAAAGTTGATACGTTCCAGCACTTAAAATGAATATCCAGATTTTACTTTAGAAGTCAATTTAGTGGAAACAGCTTTTATTTCAGAAATACACATTTTGTTGTTGTTGTTATATGGCTATAATCTTGAAATAACACACATTTATTTTAATAACTATTCAAAATTGTGTATGTATGAATATACCGATATTGAAACTGGAACTTTCCAGGCTTGAACTCTGAAAGCTCAGCATTATTTTATGGTCTTTAAAAATATCAGTTAATCTTACCTACATTTTTACAATTGTAGAAAGAAGGAATAATACATATATAAATATATATATATATATAAATAAGCAATGTGTTGCTTTGAATTGTTCATGGCTCTAAATATATCTTTTTATTGGACACTTTCTAGCTACATGATGATAAACACATTTATCAATCTGACAAGAAGAAACAGTTGTGTTTTGTTGTTGTTGTTTGTTTGTTTTTTAATCTATATCAGCATTCCTTGACGATGTCTGTTCTTTTCTCTCATGTAGTTTAATAGTGTTTGTCACTCATATGAATGTTCCAGTATTTACGTGAAGAGCTCCTCTGTTCCCATTAACACTGATGTGACTGGTTCTACATAAAATGTAGAACCTACTGTGCCGGTAGAAGTGCACAAAGACATCCTACCCACATTCTCTCACCCAAAATGCATCTGGATCAGCTCAAGAAATCAGTCCAACACCAATAATATATATACAAATTGCAATGGCAATAATTTCTTACCTCTAAAATTTTTAAAGATCATATTAGTCTCCTTTGGCTGTGTATAAAATTAAGGACTCTTAATTTTCCCTTACAGAACTGTATACATTTCTGAGAAATGATTGTGCAACAGAATGGAAGAAGATCCCTTGTAGTTCTTGTTGTTTCTTTCGTAGTACTCCTTATGAATTTTAAAACAATTTGCAGCATTTAAAACACAAATAAATTAAACTTAATATATCTGATTCCACAGATGATGATTAGACACAACTAAAAGTTACCTAAATTAAAAATTTAAATGGTATTAAATGGTATTAAATATTTTAATTTATGACATTATTTTAGACCATCAACTCCAGTTCTACTGCTATAGTATTTCAAATATTCCCACATAGCTAAATAAGCATGTATGTCTGCCTATGTATGCACACAAGTTTGAGGAGGGAAAAAGACCAAGAAAAGGGATACTACTCATACATGTTTTTGCATATTCATTGCTTGTACATAACCTTCAGGAAATTTACAGAAAAATGGTTGGAAGAGAGAGGTGTGTATGTGTGCTACACTGTAAGTGGCCTTCTTAACAACAGCTGCTAAGATGAGAGTGTGAATTTAACCCTTGCATGTTGTGTATGTGTGTATACATGTGCATGTGTACGTGTGTGTTTGTGTACTGAATAAATAAAACTCTACCAATGGTACAAAACTCATCTTGTTCAAGAGGAAGACAGACATCACTTAGGATGTTAAAAAGAAAAACAAACATCAGCCCACAGCTAATTATGATCATTAGCTGGATTAAACTGTTAACTAGGAAATACCAAAGGGACTTTTAATGTAAAGAAGGAGTCAGCCTAATAACTATACAATAAGCATAAACATTTTGAGCGTAAGCATAGAAACCCTGAAGAAGAAGCAGCAACCACCATGGCGGTCTGTCCTTGCCAGCACTGACCAGGGGACAGGTACCATGCTGGGCAGTGCAGCCTCCCTCTGAGTTTTCTGAGAGCAGCCAGCACCCTTCAGAACTAGTGAAGAAAGAGTACACAAGTATATAATAACATCATGCAAATCTATTTTTATGTTTGTATGTTGTATTACTAATACTGATCCTTAATGTATGGTTTACTGATTGTTAGCTAATTACCAGTCTTTAATAAATTCATAAATTCTTTTGATCAGGATTTTGGATTAAAACATTTGACATGAGTATCTTTTGCTTGGAATAGCAGAAAAAGAATATACAGTTTATCAAATAATATAGCAAGCTACTTATTTATATGCTGAGGATTAAGATATGAGAATAACCCAATTTAAGTCAAAGCAAAGTATGCAAATTAATACTCATTAGCTGAAGCCCTAAATGTTGATGACAGGAGGTAATTACTATTTAAAAATAATCTGGGCTGCTTCAGACTCACCAGCTGAACAACATAGCTATTCTTTTAAGTCCAGCACATGAAACTCTGTAAGTTTGACACTCAGAGTTGAGATTTTGCACATAAACATGTAAAAAGATGAGAAAACATGTCTTAAAGTAATTACTAATTGTTATCTGAAAAATCAGCTCAACATTTCAGCAAATTAAAAGTTGTCATACAGTAGAAAATCTTGAGGAATTATTTATGAAATAAATACATACATATAAAAATACTAACATTTGATAGGTTTCAATTACCCCTAAATTTTAAAAACAATGTGAATTATTAGTCATATCTGGAAAAAAAAAAAATAAATCTAATGATGAAAATAAATAAGGGAAATCAATTTTTGTTATTATTATTCCTGGCCCTTTTTGTAGATCTGGGAAAGAAAATAGAATCATAGAAGCATACAACCTTGAGTTGGAAGGGACCCACAAGGATTGGTAAGTCCAACTCCTCGTTCCAAACAGGACACAAAAATCAGACCATATTTCTGACAGTCTTGTCTAAATGCTTCTTGAAATCCCTGGAGGGCTTGGGGCCATGACCACTTCTCTGGGGAGCCAATGCCAGCCACAAGTTCTCAGCAAAGAACCTTTTCCTAATATTCAGCCCAAATATCTCTCTGATGCAGCTTCATGCTGCATCTTTGGGTCCTAAGTGCAGAACAGGAACAAAGAAATAATGAACAAAGAAAAGTGACAGGAAAATGAAAACCAACCAACCAACCAACCAAAAAAAAAAAAAAAAAAAAAAAAAGAAACAACAAAACAGGGACATGGAATATTTTTCACAGAAAGAGATAAAGAGATTCAATAGGTTTCCTTAACTTGGTAAACTCTATAAAAGTGTATGACTAGAGAAGGCAAATAGATTTTTTTTTGTTTTATTTTTAAATTTCTGTATTGTTTTCTTTGCTTTTTCAGAATAGAGAAATTAGCAGTTAGAATATCAAAAGAAAAGAAAAATATTTTTTCAGAAACACTATGCAAAGTGAAAGTGTTGAAAAGGTGATTGGGTTCTAACAATGGTTACTAGCAACTATGTGATAAAAGATTACTTCATGCTTATCGTATTTCTTTTGTTCTTTCTCCTGCTGTCTACTATCAAGTAAGATCAACCTTGATCTGAACTGCTACTGGCTTTCTTATCATCTCATTTTATAGACGTGCCCATCTGCTGCATGAATACAAACTGTGTCTTATTGTAGCTGCTTTTCTGAACAGATTATCCTTATGAGGCAAAGCAGGAGAGTAGCCAGAGTACTTACACAAGCTCTGCTGCAAAGTCTGTTGATGTCGGCAGGAAGCTTCCAAGAACTTCAGTAGGATTTGACCAGATGAAATATCATGCTACTTAAGTGCTATGAGAAGATACCAACTATGCATACTGTTGGTAGCTCATACAGTGGAGGAAGGAAAACACTAATTTCTTTGGTAGCTACAATTTACAAACTGACTAAACAGTCAGGATTACAGTCAACAGCTATGTATGATGATGTTACAGTGTGAATTGCTTCAGTAAATACGAGGATACAGTTTCAGAATAGATGACAACAAGCTGGGATGGGGGAAGAGGCTTTCCAAAGGGCTGACTTTTGGCTTGCATAATCCATGAAAAATTTATAAGCAGCATAGCATAGTAATTTTTGTTGAGGCTGATCAACAGCTTAAACCAAAGCTTTTGGTTCACTAAACAACAAGGCTGTAACAGCAGCAGCATTTCTTGCAGATTTGATGAGAAAATCCTGTGTTTAGAGGGGTACAGGTGACCGGAGTAGTCCTCTGTCACTGAACTGTCAGCTAATTAGAGTCTGGAAAACCTGCATCTGGATTTCCCATCTGCTAACTCAGACCTCTTCACTACTTTTAAATAGAAGTGGCTAAAGGATCTGTTCTGTGTTTCCAGAGCTGATTCCATTTTGAATAGACATGACATTACAATATGTAAAAAAAATGAGTAAATATTAAAACACAACAAAAGAAAACAAAGCAATACAAAACTACAATAACAATGAAACCAACATTTCTTTGGGTTTCATTTTTAAAAGTAGAAGATAATGCAGGTTTCTCACTTTTTCTTAACATTGTTCAATTAATACACATTTTAATACACATTAAGACACAAAAATCAGGAGCCGAACAAACAATGTAGGAAATGAATAACTTTTAAGAGTACTCTGAATAGGATTTGTCTGATAACAAATGAGCTGCAGAACAAATATATACATCAAATTCTAGGATTGCTTTAGAGTGTAGAAAGACGAATGGGCATCTAAATAGCAAAAAAATATTTGCTCTATTTTAAACCACTATTTTAGTCTGGGGTAAATTAAACTACATAAGTGCTTCTTTTCTTTATTGATTTAATGAAGATATGTTAGATTTTATTTTATTTTTTTTAATTGCATGATAATTTAGTTTGATTTTTTTTCTACATAATTGCAATAGCAGGTAATACAATCAGCATGCTTGAGATTATACAGATTACAGAAAAAGTGGACAGAAGACACAAACACATGCAAAAAAATATAAATCTTCTATATACTTATCATTACTGAAGCATTAACTATTCAGATGACATTATAGCTATATGAAATCATCAACAAAAATCATCATCTGAAAAGAATGCTTGCTTTAATTTTGTGATTATATGTATAGTTGCATGCAATTATCTTTCCAAAATTATATGTAAGAAAAAAATATATAGACGTAGTACTGTTTATATTTCTGTTTATATCAAGAAGATAAGTTTCTGAAAAATTATGCAACTTAGTATTTTATATCTTCATTTCATGTTTTCTACTTTTATCTACTTTTAAAGTATTTTTTTTTAATTTACTTTTTATTTTTAATATCTGTACTCCATTAAATGCAATTAGGAATTCATATTCTTTAAGCATTTATGCACATGATAGAATTCAGCAGATAGTCAATCTCCTGAGTTGAAATAGCTAATATTGAGCTACTGGCACAATTATTTGTAGGAAAAAAATGACAGATAGATAGATAGATAGATATGCATATATAAAATAACAAATTTATACATTTTTAATTTTTAAATCTGAACCATATATACCTGTATACTTATATATAAATATATATTTGTATTAAATGTTACAAATATTTTCAGCTCAGATAGCACTAGAATATTTTTATTCACACTCCAATTAATCAAATAAGATGAAGGTAAGTGAAAAATATTTGCTCACTTTACACAAGAATAAAAATCGAGATATGTTTCATATAAAACAGGTAAAATCTTAAAGTTTTGAGTACAATATGGATTTGGAACAGTATGTAGTAAGTGACATTTTCACTATTATCGTATTTTAGCAATCATGCAGATCGCTGATCATCTCCTGCAATCCAGAATTTAAACAATAATGAAGGAAAAATGTTAACTTTTAAAAGATCAACAGTTTCAGCATTTTCAAGATGAATAGGAGACTGTGTGCACTTTTATCACCTCTTTTGCAAACAGTAGTTCTTTAAAACTGCATGTGGCACAAGCTAGCTAAACCTCAAACTCTCTTTCACCTTTACTGTTAATATCAGCACAGATTAAAAGTGCTGAAGGTGACTTCTAACATCCTTTGGCATAAACTACTTGGGCATCTCAATGGTTTTAATCTTCAGTAACTTCTGGTCAATTTTCTTGCTATTTCCACACAGAGGGGCATAAACACTTTCTTCAAAATATACTTTCTTCCATTACATGGAGTGGTGTAACTTTAGGAAAAGATTGTTTGTTTGTTTGTTTTCCTCATTCCAACCTGACTACAACAGGGAAAAAATGGGTTGCATGTGCAATACCATTTTAAGCCACTGAGACTTCAAGTCAGTAAAACTGTAAAATAGAAGTGCATTGACAGACATTCGGGTCCAGAGAAGGGCGACGAAGCTGGTGAGGGGCCTGGAGAACAAGTCCTGCGAGGAGCGGCTGAGGGAGCTGGGCTTGTTCAGCCTGGAGAAAAGGAGGCTCAGGGGCGACCTTATTGCTCTTTACAGATACCTTAAAGGAGGCTGTAGCGAGGTGGGGGTTGGCCTGTTCTCCCACGTGCCTGGTGACAGGACGAGGGGGAATGGGCTAAAGTTGCGCCAAGGGAGTTTTAGGTTGGATGTTAGGAAGAACTTCTTTACCGAAAGGGTTGTTGGACACTGGAACAGGCTGCCCAGGGAAGTGGTGGAGTCATCATCCCTGGAAGTCTTTAAAAGACGTTTAGACGTAGAGCTTAGGGATATGGTTTAGTGGGGATTGTTAGCGTTAGGTAGAGGTTGGACTCGATGATCTTGAGGTCTCTTCCAACCTAGAAATTCTGTGATTCTGTGATTTTTATTTATATGTTACCAGATGCCTAGAACATCTCAGGCAGCTCTCAGGCAGCTTAGGCTCATTTTATTAACACTGTATAATGTAGTTCCGCTGACCTCTTGAAATTAATGCACAAAACCTAAATGCTCTGATGAATCAGCAATTAATAGAAGTGTCTATAATACTTTCACTAACCATCCTCTTTCCTAAAGGAAACCCTTAGTATATATTGCATATAGTATTGTAAAACATCAACCAGAAAGATGACGAATGAATTGAAGGAAAACATCAATTTTACTTCCCAAATGAAAGATAAGTGATCATGAAACTTAGATTTCATATTATTGTTGAGTCAATCACTTTATTATTATTATTATTTTTTTTCTTTCTGTAATGGCTGCCATACTTCCATTTGAGGTTTTGCAGTCTGTTTTTTTGAGATTTTCTCACTCTTATTCATTATTTCCATATATATCCATATATATCCATTATATTACTTATATGGATATTTCCGTATAAAACTTACCAGTTTATTGTTTATTAAGAGGCACTTCTGCTTCAGAGGGGTAAATACCTTTTTTTTTTTTTTTTTTTTTTTCTGTTATATTTCTTCTCTTTCTGTTCTTTTCTCACTCTTTCTGTCTGACTTCTATGAAAAAGACAAGATATTTGGGATATTATCAGTGGAAATACAATGTAAATGGTAATAGTATAAATATACATATATATATTTTGGCCTGAGGGGAGGTCACTTTGCCTAAGGCAAACAGCTTATCCACAAAGACCATATGGGTGGAGGGGAGTGTAGAGGATGCCTTGGTGCCTTCATATATTTATCTTTTGTGATCTTTTCAGTTAATTATGTTTCAAAAACTCAAAATATTTTTTTTGAAAACATTTTAAAATAATCTTTAGAAAAGGCCAAAATTTTCAATTATTTGCACATTTGAAATTCTATATTTCTAGGTTAGATTAACAAAGTTTTTTGTGATTATTAAATGAAACAGATTAAAACAGAAATCTGGAAAGTCTTTTCTAAAAAAATGAAGTGCTGTATTTTCAAGGTGTCATAGGGACATCTATAAGAATGTACTAAGTTTATTGCAGCCTTTAGTATGTAAGAGTCATATATTAAAAAGTAAACTTGGGTCTTCTCATTCCCAAATGGAGGGACATTTTAAATTCAATACCTACAACAGTTACAAATCTGTTCTAAGTACCCATGAGGGAAAAGCTAACATTTCAATATGCTGACTGTAATTAGACAAAATTGCCGTTTGCTGCAATTCATACGGATAAATTATTCCCTCAGATATAGGCAATAGTTTACCAGATTGCCTGCTTTATAGCTATCTCTGTTAATTTGTTGATATTAAGGGACATATGGACTGTACTGCTGAGAGAATTCAG
Organism: Aythya ferina; assembly: GCF_964211825.1. NCBI lineage: Eukaryota > Metazoa > Chordata > Aves > Anseriformes > Anatidae > Aythya > Aythya ferina. The sequence goes on from NC_140296.1 coordinate 51,458,700, forward strand.
ATTAACTTATATAAGGGGTCTGGGACATATTTAAGGACATTAAAATGGCAAGACATTGCAAGAAAACTCCACAACAACAACAACAACAAAATCATTTATACCTTTATCCCATGTCCTCCCCAAATATATATTTTATTACAATAAGTAAAATAATATGTAGAAAATTATAAACTATGAATCAGCCTGGAGACCATACCCGATTCATGAAAAACAATAATAATATTTTTAAAAATTATTAGTGTTCATAAGTCAGACTGCAGACACTGTATGGAATTCCAAAGCTTGCATTCTACTGATGTGATAAAGTGTTGTTCTGTGCCCCCTCCCCACCCCGACTCTCCCACCAAACAAGGATTTATATTCTGGAAACAAAAGCTGAATGATAAAAATCACAATTTTTATTCTTATTCACCAACAAAAACATTCATCAAGTTTGTTTATTCAAATGGTTAAAAAAGAAAAAAAAAAAGTTTGACATTGAACAATGAAAAAAAATCACTGGTAAAAAAAATCATTGCAATTGCATACAAGTAATTAAGTGGATATTAATTTTTACGTAATATAAAATTTATTACCATTGAATGTTCTATGCGATGTAGTTAGGAGTGGGACAAAATTCTTCAGTATGACATATATTCTAAGAAGCATATGTATCAACTCATTAACCCTATATAAGTTGAATTTGATGTGATGTATTAAGTGAATATGCACTGAAGTTTTATTTTTTTAATATTTCCTAGTAATTTTTTTCTTATTCTCTCTAGCCAAACATTTTTTTCCTGTTCCAAATGATCAAGTTTTGGTTTTTACAAATGTCACTTTGTGGTGTATATCAAAATGTTTTGAGAGTAACCATACTCTTTATGCTTCACCAGAATATTTTGCTTTTCTTCAATTGTCATTATCATATTGATCTCCCTTTTCAACTGTTTTTTTATTCTCTTCATGTGATGATTACTGGGAACCGTTATCAGAGGTAGACATGACAAATTTTTTCCTGCCTTCTTCTTTTCCAAAGTTCTGATGTTTGACATATATCAGATGTGACTATGTTTGCCAATATAAAATTAGTGGTCATTATTTCTTATGAGTAGTGGCAAATTAATAACCAAAACTGAACCACAAAGTGCTTCCTATTTCTACTATATTTCTAGCCAAAATGAAAGTGAAAAACAAGAAATGGGGTACAGCACACAAAAAAAAAAAAAAAAAAAAAAAAAAAAGTGATGGATTTTTTATTCCTGTTTTATAAGTATGGACCAGGGGTATTCATGAGATCTAAAGCAATATCTGTGCTAGAGGTACAAATACTATTTGCTGTTATTTCCTGACGTTGGAAGCTGATCTTAGGCAGACTTGTAGAACAAACCTTGGCTTGATCTTCCTTCATTACTGTTAACACTTTTCCATGTTTTTCTTGGGCATGATTCAGTGTATAGTATGTGCCATGAACCTTTATCAAAATAATCTTGACAAGTCTACTGATGCTGTGTATATCAGTATGTTTATGTGTACAGGACATTATGTGACTGCTGCCAGAGAATAGGCTCAGAGCACTTTGAATTTAATGGAGCAAGAATAACTTATGCAGCCCTCTTCCTCCTTGAGCTTCTTTAGGCAGAAACTTAACACTTTCTTCACTTCAGAAATTATACTGCAGCACAGATGAAATAGATGTAGTGTTTGCAGTCACCATACACAGCAAAAAGTTATCTTTAGCTCCCCTATTTCTAATACAATTGAAAATATAACTTCCTTCCACAACACAAAAGAAGCTTAGTAAGAATTATACAGCAATTCATAGTCTTTTCCACTGAGGTAAGTAAAATACAGTGGGATTTATCTCATCTGCTTTTAAATCTTGATGTTGTAGACTCCTACATCTGAGCTAGCCAGCTAGTGGTTTTATTCCATGAATAAATTAATGGACACTACTAGAACATGATTCATCCCATAATAAGGTATTTAAAATGATCAGAACTTTGTTTTGGAGGTAATTTTGTAGAACTTTGATTATCATTTTATAAATTCAGTAATTTTGATCTCTTAAAAAATAAATGGTAAGTCCAAAATAATATACTGTTTTAACAGAGATATCTTAGAACTAAATGAAGCTACTTTCCAAAAGTGTGTTCAAATAATAATTTATTTTGATCAGAACAGGAAAAAAATATATTATTATTTTTTTAATTCTTCTTAATTTTATTTCATTCTTTTTTTTTTTTTTTTGTAAGAACTTATTACAGAATCATAGAATATCTGAGTTGGAGGGGACCCATAAGGATCATCAAGTCCAACTTCTAGGTCCCCAAAGGACCAACTACAAATTAAGACCATGTTTCTGAGAGTGTTGTCCAAAAGTTTCTTGAACTCTGGCAGGCTTGGTGCCATGACCACTTCCCTGGGGAGCCTGTTCCAGTGTCAAACCACCTTTTATCCTGTTATCCAGCCTGAACCACCCCTGTCACAGCTTCAAGCCATTTCCTTAGGTCACCAGAGAGATCAGTGCTTGCCCCTCTGCTCCCCCTCGTGAAGAAGCTGTAGACCGTGATGAGGCCTCCCCTCAGTCTCCTCTTCTCTTTGCAGAACAATCCAAGTGACTTCAGCCACTCCTCATATGTCTTCCCCTCTAGACCCTTTACCAACTTTGTTTCCCTTCTTTATATCTTTCATGTACTTTGGCACCCAAAACTGCACACAGTACTCAAGCTAGGGCTGCACCAGAGCAGAATAGAGTGGGACAATCCTTTCCCTTGACCAGCTGGAAATGCTGTTCTTGATGTATCCCAGGATACAGTTGGCCCTCTTGGATGCCAAGGTGCACTGCTAGCTCATGCTTAGCTTGCTGTCAATCAACACTTCCAGTTCTCTTTCTGTGGGGCTGCTCTCCAGCATCTCATTCACCAGTTTCTACGTATAACCAGGATTGCCCCTTACCAGGTGCAGAATCCGACACTTGTTCTTTAGTTGAAACATATTTATTAATACACATGTATTTATTCAGTTAAGATAGGAACATTAACATTTGCACTATTTTTTTTTCTTTTTTAGACTAATATTGTATATTTCATTTTATCCATCATTAATATTTCTTTCAAGTATATAAATATATTTGACAATTTGAAAATATTTCACGTCTTTTTAATTGGCCTATGGGTTCTTTTAAAGTATTCACTTCTTGAGTCCCCTCTTATACCAAGTGCACAGAAATGTTTGAAGACTGTCTGGAAAGAAAGATAGCAGGTACCTATGTACTCATGTAAATCACTTCTAGGTCTTCCAGAGAAAAATTAAGGTCCATGAATATTTTTCTATATTCTTACTTTATGTTGGCCTGATTTTCCTTTCTTCTAGCACTCATCATACTCCTATAGTTTGTGTTAAATGTGCTTTGAAATTGTGTAGAAGTAGAGAGTCAGCATTGTAAATGACTCAGGCCTTCTCCATCCATGTCATTGTGACAAATCTTTATGGGAACATTATAGATACAGAACTAGTGATTAACTCCATTGCTATGCATTCCTATATTTCAGAAATAGACAATGATCATCAAATTCACATTATCTGGGAACTCGGAGTAAGTAGTATCCGACCATGCCAGCTGGAAGAGGCTTAAAACATGTGTTACACTATTAAGTACTATTACAATGTACCAATAATGGATTACAAAAAAATGTTAGAGACCTTGTTACTCAGAAGTATAGATGCACTGTGCATGTCATGCAGATGTGGTAATGCAGTTTATTATAATAAAAAAGATGATTTGGTATACCATTTACCAAAAACTGAGCAGAGGTGAAACTGGATTTAACTCCCACAATAAAATAAATACAGAAAAATAAAAATATGAGCATGATTGTTAGCAGTGATATAATTTTAGTATTTTTTATTTTGTGTCATTTTGTACCCACATTATATTTTCCCTCGCTCTAATATAGGTCCAGTAATTATCACTGTTGCACTGTGATTGAAATTAAGATAATTTTCTTAAGGACATTCCAATGACTAATAAGAAGTAAGAAAAAAATGAATAAAATCATCATCCACAACAATAATAAAATCCTCTAATTTACATGGAGATGTCCATGTCAGAAAAATTCTTGAGTCTAGAAATGTTGAGATTATCTTAAAATTATGTTATTCTTTCTGTCAGTATTCTGGTTTAATACCAGAAAATTAATTAATTAAAAAATTAATTTTCTTAATTTGCCAAAAAAATATCTTCTCTTGTTAGCACCTAACCCTGTTACACTAGTAACAATACTCATTTCAGTAAAACAGTATATATAGCTTTATAAATGTCAGATTTTGAAATCTGTCTGCTTTATGTATTTATTTATTTATTTTTATGATCTGTTATTATCAATAATGAAATACTCTATACAAAAATATCAGAACATGTAACCCATAAAATGAAAATGGATTCTTCTATTTGTGTTTATGTTTTCTTCCATGTTAAAGTTTCTCAGAATATAAACAGAATCCTGAGGTAAAAATGGTTCTGATGTCTCCAAAATCAGAATTGTTTTCATGGCAATTCCTTACTAGAGAGCACAAGACAATATTCAAGAAAAAAAAAAAATCATCTGAAGAAAAAATCTAATACTGAAGATTGCTTCAAACACAGAAGAAAAGGCTCCTAGTGAGTCCTTATGGCCAAAATACATAACAGAATGCTCACAAAAATTAAGACCATTACAGAGAAGTTAAAATAAAAATAATTCTTTATACTAAACAAATACTAAAAAAAAAATATTTACATCAGTCTTTACTGAGAAAGGAACCTCATTCCCCATTGCAGAAGTACCAGTGTTCATCAAAGAGCTCTAACACAACTTAAGAATGCATTAGCTGAATATTGTTGTGATTTAATACTTTCTGGACACCTGATTGTAGAAACTGGTAAATGTCATGTCAATTATTTGAAATGTTTCTAAGGGGAACTCTGAAGAAGTTTTAGCAAATTAGTAGAAAACACTACAATGAACACTACAATGTTTATTTTTAAGAAGTTTTACCTTGGAAACTTGTTTATATAATATGAAATGCATTCTTCATTAGTTTAGGTAACAGACCAGCCAAGCAGGATCATCTAGAGCACATTGCACAGGATGGCATCCAGGTGGGTTTTGAATACCTCCAGAGAAGGAGACTCTACAGCCTCTCTGGGCAAGCTGTTCCAGTGCTCTGTCACCCTCACAATAAAGTGCTCTCTCATATTCAGATAGATCTTTCTGTGCTTCAGTTTGTGCCCAAATATGATGTCATATCACATTGCAGATGTTTAGGAGCTTCACTCTGTTCCAGTGCAGTCTGGATCAGTCCATGCCAAATGTCAGGGCTGTGTTTCCACCTCTGGAGCAGTCAATTCCAGGTGTACTGGAGGCCCCTTTATGTGAAAACAAACTGTGGCCTGCACTGTTGCCAAAGGGATCAAGAAAAATACATTAGCAATATCAGTTGTGGCATAGCGCTTGGCTGCCTTTGACTCCAGTTCATATTGAAGTTCTAGCATATGTGGCACTGCAGCATTTTGCAGTGACATGACTTCATTCAGGCCACAACAGTCCATTGTTAGCCTCCACTCTCCATTAGACGTTTGCACTGGCCATATGGGACTATAAAGGGTGAGTGAGTCTTCTTGATCACACCTTTGCTTACCAGTCAGTGAATCGGCTTATGGTGGGAATCAGGGAGTCTCAGTTGATGAGATATTGGCACTGGTGCACCATCGTGGCAGCAACCAGCTCCTGCTGTTCTTCAACCCTCAGCAACCTCACAACAAAAGATCCTTTGAGAAACCAAGCAAAGTAGACAGTCGTTTAATTTTCTACATACTTAAGACAACTATATCAAAGTAGTACAGATAGTGAATAGAAAGGACCGGCTGCTGGAGCTTTTTCCCCAGTGTGTAGGATAGACATAGTCTCTGAATTTCATTTCCTAAGTGAGTCACTTAGAAGAAATGCTTTGCTAATTTCTTTTTCAAATGTATTTTTTTCTTTGTCTTTCATTTTATATGTCCATGATACTTCTTGAACTCAAGCAACTAACTCTGTATACTGACTCTAAATGAAGTCTCACCAATGTCTTGCACAAGGTACCAAGACTTCTGCTTAGCTAGAATCAAATTTCTTACCAAATTTGGGGACCACAGTTTCTCTTCTCACAGATTTATTCCATTACTGATTTACTATCATGTTTATAAAAATATTTCATAAATACACGCATACCTGTTTTTTTCCATTCATAACTTATTTCCAGCTGAGAAAATTCCACCTTGTTTCCACGTCCAAGACTACTAAAAATTATTGTTCCCAGTTTCTAAATGAATGGACTTTCACTTTGTACTCATAAATTACCCCTTGTCCTATTACTTCACTCTTTAATACCATTCATTTATTTATATATATTTTACTGTTCCTCTCTAATCAAAACAATTGCCAATTTGTGATATCATCTAATTTCATTACCTCACTTCAACTTTTAAGCCAAGGTCAGAACTGAATATTAAGCTCCCAATCCTCAACAAATTCCAATCGTGACTCCTACACAAACTAATGTTTTCCCTTCAATACAACAAAACATCTATCGTTATCTACACAGTATATTCCTGTGTAAACTTTCATCATGTTTATTTAATTCACCGAGGTTTTGATTATTTGTCCTTAAATATTTGCTCTAAATACTTGAATAATTTAAAGACAGAAAAAACAAATTAAGAAGTATATAGATCAATTTTGATCATTTTTATAAATATCAGATTACCTTTTACTACTTATTCATACGTTTCCCACAGCATTCTCCGTAAGAAACTGGCTGCTCTTGGCTTGGACTGGCGTACACTTCTTTGAGATAGAAACTGTCTGGGTGTCCTGATTCCAGTTAGGACAGAGTTAAAAGAGTAGCTGGTAGGGTGCTATGTTTTGGATTAGGAGGAGAAGAGTGCTGATAACACACTGATGTTTTACTTGTTGCAGAGCAGTGCTTACACCAAACCAAGGACTTTTCAGCTTCTTGCTCTGTCCTACCAGTGGGCAGGCTAGGGATGCAGCAGGAGCTGGGAGGGGACAGACGCTGGAAAGCTGACCCAAACTAGCCAAAGGGGTATTCCATACCATCTGATGTCATGCTAAACAACGGATAGGGGTGGCTAGCTGGGATGGGGGGGCCAGCTGCTCGGGGATAGGCTGGGTATCGGTCAGTGGGTGGTGAGCAATTGCATTGTGCATTACTTGTTTTGTACACATTATTATTATTATTATTATTATTATTATTATTATTATTATTATTACTATTACTACTATTATTATTATTATCCTGTCTTAATAAACTGTCTTTATCTCCACTCACAGGCTTCACTTTGCCGTTTCTCTCCCCCATTCCAGAGAGGGAGGGGGGAGGGTGAGTGAACGGCTGTGTGGTGTTTAGCTGCCTGCTTGTGGTGGTTTTACTCAGGTGGGCAGCTGAGCTCCACCACTACCGCTCTCTCACTCCCCCTCTCCTCAAAGAGGAAGGGGGAGAAAATACAACACAGAGACCTTGAGGTTTGTAATGAGAAAGTTTTAATTAAAGGGAAAGGGAATGAGGAGGAAAAAAAGAAACAAAAGAAACAATAAGTCCGCGCGGAAGCACAGAGAGAGGGAAAAAAAGCATATTCTCTACTTCCCATCAACGAGCAATGTTCGGCCACGTCCTGGGAAGCAGGGCCTCAAAACGTGTAGTGGTTGTTCAGGAGGAACAGCCCCCTCCCCCACAAGAGCCCCCCTTTTTATTGCTCAGTGTAACATCAGGTGTTATGGAATATCCCTTTGGTTGGTTTAGGTCAGCTGCCCCAGCAATGTCCCCTCTCCATCACTTGCCCACCCCCAGCCTGCTGGCTCCTGGGGGCTTGGAAGGAGTCCTGATGCTGTGCCAGCACTACGCAGCTATAGACATAACACTGGAGTGATATCAGTGCTGTTCCAGCTACGAGTGCAGAGCACAGCACTGTGTGGGCTGCTGCCAGGAAAAGGTGACTCCAGCTCAGACAGACCCAACACACTGCTGGGTTAAAACACAACACTGGGTAGCTAGGCCCAAAGAGTCACGGTGAATTGAGTTAAATTCAATTATTTACCCACAGTAAGTTTGCAGATGACACCAAGTTAGGTGCGTGTGTCGATCTGCTTTATGGTAGGAAGGCTCTGCAGGAGGATCTGGAGAGGCTGCACCAATGGGCTGAGGTCAATTGCATGAAGTTCAACAAGGCCAAGTGCCGGGTCCTGCACCTGGGGCACAACAACCCCAAGCAGTGCTACAGGCTGGGAGTGGTTGGAAAGCTGCCTGGCAGAGAAGGACCTGGGAGTATTGGTTGATAGCTGACAATATGAGCCAGCAGTGTGCTCAGGTGGCCAAAAAGGCCAGTGGTATCCTGGCTTGTATAAGAAGCAGCGTGGTGAGCATGAGATAGGGAAGTGATTGTCTCCCTTTACTTGGCTCTGGTGAGGCCGCACCTTGAGTACTCGAGTGTTCAGTTTTGGGCCCCTCACTACAAGAAGGACATCGAGGTGCTCAAGTGAGTTCAGAAAAGGGCAATGAAGGTGTTTAGAGATCTGGAGAATAAGTCTTTGTGTTGGGTCTGTCTGAGCTGGAGTCACCTTTTCCCTGCAGCAGCCCACACAGTGCTGTGCTCTGCACTCGTAGCTGGAACAGCATTGATATCACTCCAGTGTTGTGTCTATTGCTGCATAGTGCTGGCACAGCATCAGGACTCCTTCCAAGCCCCCAAGAGCCAGCAGGCTGGGGGTGGGCAAGAGATGGAGAGAGAACATTGCCAGGGCAGCTGACAAAGGGACATTCCATAACACCTGATGTCACACTCAGCAATAAAAAGGGGGGCTCTTGTGGGGGAGGGGGCTGTTCCTCCTGAACAACCACTACGCGTTTTGAGGCCCTGCTTCCCAGGATGTGGCTAAACATTGCTCGTTGATGGGAAGTAGAGAATAATTTTTTCCCTCTCTCTATGCTTCCACGCGGACTTATTGTTTCTTTTGTTTCTTTTTTCTCCCCGTTCCCTTTCCCTTTAATTAAACCTTTCTCACCTCAAACCTCGAGGTCTCTGTGTTGTATTTTCTCCCCCTTCCTCTTTGAGGAGAGGGGGAGTGAGAAAGCGGTTGTTGTGGAGCTCAGCTGCCCACCTGAGTAAAACCACCACAGTCTTATGAGGAGCAGCTGAGGGAGCTGGGATTGTTCAACCTGGAGAAGATGAGGCTCAGGGGCGACTTGATTGCACTCTGTAGATACCTTAAAGGAGGCTGTAGCGAAGTGGGGATTGTTCTATTCTTTCATGTGCCTGGTGGCAGGATGAGGGGGAATGGGCTAAAGTTGCGCCAGGGGAGGTTTAGGTTGGATGTTAGGAGAAACTTTACTGAAAGGGATGTTAGGCATTGGAATGGGCTAACCAGGGAAGTCCCTGCAGGTATTTAAAAGATGTTTAGATGTAGAGCTTAGTGATACGTTTTAGTGGAGGACTTGTTAGTGTTAGGTCAGAGGTTAGACTTGGTGATCTTGGAGGTCTTTTCCAACCTAGATGATTCTGTGATTCTCTATTTCATCTGTTGTTCTCCAGAGGTCTCTAATTGAGATGATCTTTCTCTTCTGTTATAGAGACACTGATTTGATTTTAGATGCAGTATTTTTCGTTCACCTAACAGCAGTCCATGTAGCATTGTTGTGTGTTTTCCTTGTCCTATATGACAAAAATAATAGAAAAATTTAATAGTTCTGAGCCAGTCAAATTTTGTTTAGTTAGCATTTTTAGATACAAAGAATAGTATCATTTTTTTGTTGGTTGTAGTGTTTTTGTTGTTGTTGTTGTTTGTTTGTTTGTTTGTTTTTGTTATTTACAGCTCCTTCTGTAAGTGTATACCTTGTGTAACACTGTTTAGCCCTGAGCAAAGTTTTATGACCAAGTTACAAATTCCAGAAAATAAAAAAGTTATTTAAAATTGACACCACAACTCAAATTTAAGTATTAATGTATGATTGCACTTAATTTAAGGATATGTTCTTTTACAATGTGATAACTATTTATAACTCAAACATTTTCTCCGAACACTTAGGGAAAATGAATGATGATCCCTTTTCCTCCTGAAGTCAATCTTCTGCTATCTTTTAATTTGCAGTATCTGAAAGAAGTTAGGTCTTTTGGTATAGTCCCAGACAAAAAACAAAACGCCTCAGGTCTCTGATATAAAAGTAGATTAGTAAGAAATACAAAGGGATAACCAGCACATAAATAATTCCTCCCAAATCCTGATTTCAAATTTCTTTTCTTTTTTTTTTTTTATTTTTATTTTGTTGCTGTTATTATTACTGTCATCACTATTACTATTATTTTGTTATCATTAAATCTTGTGCAGCTTCTGATAAAGAATACAATTCTGTACAATCAAATTTCAGTAAACTGAATTTTTAGTGCTAGATGTTGATCAGATTGTAAATAAAACCATGGTACTGGACACTCAACCTTCTTTAACAATTACTCCCTAATAAGGACCTTCTTTAATTTGATAACAAAGTTTATATTTTCCATGTTCTACAAAGAAATATAAACCTCTTTACTTTCCATTTTCATATATACCAGCACTGTTTTTCATTTATTAATAAAAATGTTCTTCACTTTATTATATAAGATCTAATAATTAAATATGTAAATCAATGTAAAATTGACTGTGATAATGTTGACGATGAATTTTACAAGAAACTATTAAAAATAGTAAAGTATACTAAACCAAACTAAGTACATTTTTCATAAGCATAGAAAATTAATAATCAGAACGATTGTAGCTTTCTGTGTCACCATTTAGATTTTATGCGGTGTTACTAAGCAACAAAGGTTACTCTTCAGCAACACTTAGATGCAGTATTAGCAGTCAAATCAGCTGCTAAATGAATGGTGTTTTTGTGTAATCTATTTGCCAGTGATATCAGTACAAACAAATCAAATATATGCTAATTCTTCTTACACAGCATAATTAAAGCAAGTCTAGTTTTTGTTAGAATGGACAGTTCTACTGTTCATCTCTGACTATATCATTTATCTTTTTGTGAACATCCCTGAAAGGAGTAATAATTTGAGCAATACTTTAGCTCTAAAAAGTATTTACTCAAATTACTCAAAGTGATTATTAAAAATATTATATTAATCAAGATAAGAATAGACCACATTTTTAAAAAAAAAGAGGTATTTTTGTTTGTCTAATGTATATTTTTTCTTTTTAAGTCAAATCCCCTAAGACATTGTGCATTGCTTTTTAATTTTATCTTATACTTCTCCTTATGATACTAACAAAGAAAACTAAATAGGACAACTTGTCATCTTATTGAAACACCCAATTATTCTGTTGCTTTTGAAATTCTGTGTTGATTTACAAGATGTCTGTCCAAAGAAAGATACCCTATTACAGCAAGCATAAACTGTAAACCATCAATTTGTGTCAGCTGGTAGCTAATAGAGAAAAGTTTGTTTCAGACAAAGCATGACACCATTAAAACTGAAAGCTCACAGAGGTAAAGTTTCTTTTAACCTTTTGTGTTACCGAAAGGATGGTTTTGCAGTTATTTTGTAAGGTTACTTTGGAGATAATTGCATAATTCCCATTGACAAAAAAAAAATTCATACAGAATTTAAAGCCACAACAATTTAAATGCCTAATAGCAAAATAGCAAATAGCAAATAGCAAAAATTTAAATGCTAATAACAAAAATTGGTTGAAATGAACAAGGAAGTTATAACTGACATGTTCATATGTATAAGTTAGGGAAAATGACAAATTTTCTCTGCTTTCAGAAGTTTTTCTTTTTTTATATAAAGTAGTAGATAGAATAGTAATGGTAACACTGATGCTTAACACATGCTTATTTTTAGAGAAGTTCTCATAACAATTTGTAAATAAAACTCTAAATCTTTCCCCTTCTGATAACATTTAAGTATGATAAATTAGTTTAGGGAGGGAGAAGAAGGGGGAAAAGAGAAAATATATAATGGTGCCAGTTATACTACATTTCCATAGAGTCCATTTAAAGCCCATATGGTGGTCCATGGAGCATGCAATCTATTTCTTTAGACCAGAATATTTATGTAGCTCATCTAGTACTGTAGAAGCTAAGTTTGTATTTGAGCATACAGATAAATGTAATTTATTTTTTTTTTTCTTAAGGGATATGTTCCTGGTTTATATTTTTACAGGATTATTTAGAGATGTCACTTTTTATGTATTTTTATGTCGATTGACTCTTCATCCCTGTAGAGCTGATGAAAATTTTGTTGTTATAAGCAATTTCACTTAGTCTTTAGGAAATAATTTGATATATAAATATTGTGTTAGAATTCTATTTGTATGCTTATGTATGCCCTGGAAATATTAGTCTACCTGTGGTCAATTAACCCAAAGACATCTTAATAACAATAATTAAACAACAACAACAACAATAACAAAAAAACCCTTCAGTATGTATTAAAACATGGAAATGAAAAATATTTATTCCAGTATTACATCTCCCTCTACTGGTCAGATATTATTTTTGTTATGATTAATTTCAAAAGAAGACTATAATTTTAAAATAAAATTGAATATATAGATATAGATATAGATAGATAGATATAGCTGACTTTTGAACTATGGTCCCAGGATGAACAGTGTAAGCAGACAAACAAGAATTAGGCCTAAGTATTCTTTTGAGACTAGTAATGGAGGAAGTTCACACAGGAGATCCAGATTGGTTTACAGGGAAATAAGATTGATATGTGCATTTAGAGAGCTGAAACACAGAATAGAAAGGTTGTAAATATCTAAGTAGCTTTAAAAGGTTAATGCCTATTACAAAAGAGAAAACCAAGAGAAAATACAGTTTATCCTCCTGGTTCCCACTAACAGTATGAAGCAATTAAAGCTGGTTAAAAATATTAACAATAATGATAATTAAAAACAAGTGATGGCTTTAAAAATAAATGACACTCAATGATCTGTCACTATAACTAACCATAAAATACTCTACTATTGATAATAAATATAATTAATAATTATTCAATAAAACCCTCAATGTTCTTTGACCAGCAGCACTGGACTCAAGAAGGACTTTAGTCTTCCCACGTTATTGCTACACTTCCCTGAATATATATGATGCAGAAGCTGCAGCACATAACACCTCTGCTTTTCTAGAACAGGGATCAAGATATCTTCCATACAAATTTTCCACCTGCAGCAGTGGAAATTAAAGTACCTGAAATCTTGAGTGAGCTTTTATTAAGATTTGCAGCCAGGAGCTATCTCCCATGCATTAGGCAGTAAATTTTCTCTTTGTTTTAAAGCATAGATAGAAGAGTTGGTCAGGCCATCATTTAGCTTTTATATAATACCTTTAGGACAATAGTACTTACTCTCGAGGCAGGAAATTTCGTTTCTGGAACAGAAATAAACCTCTTTTCCCTCCCAGAGAGTGCTGTAAAAAGCAGTAACCATACACAAGGATGGCCCAAGTTATATTTAAAGGGAATACATGATTTTGCAATTTTCAATAGAGCATTTTGGCCATGAGAGTGCACAAACTAAAAAATCTGTAATATATGCTCTCATTCTTTAGAATCTAAAGCTGTTATGGTGATGATATGATGGAGATGTTTGCACAGATCATAAATATATTTCTTTAGGTTGTGTGTTGTGCTTTTTAAATTTATCGAAAGAGAATGAATTAGCCATTATCTGAAAACACTGCCATTATTCTAAAGAAGAAAAGTCCAAATAATCAACACAGAGAAAGAGAGAGATACAAAGACAGAAAGGGGAGGGGGAAAGTAGAGAGAAGATAGGAAGAGGAGGAGGGAAGAAGGAAGGTATAGAGGGGAAGGGGAAGGGAAAGAGAAAGAGAACAGGAAAAGGAAAATATACAGTAGTATACTGTATGTTAATATGCTTCTAAGATGGAAAAAAGCAAAAAGAAAAAGCCGTTTTTCCCCCTTTTGTATGGAGATAATTGTAGCATTTAACTATGTGATCAGACAAATGTCCTTTCCAAACATTCAGTGTCAGGGCAAATTGATTCATGGCTCAAAGTGTGTACTGTCAACATCAACTGTTATCTTTTCGTTTCTTACTTGTCTTTCAGATTGATAACATTAGTGGTTCTATATGTTTGCACTTTACTTTCCCTTGTCAGTCACTCAGGATTTTACTTTGCACAGGTAATTTCTCTTCTGTGGATTTCTTCATAGTACTTCTAGTGCTTTGATTAGTTTAACCTTGCTGCAAGACCACTCCTTCTGACTACTCATATGCATTAAATGTTTCTAAAAGCTTGGCGGCATAGTAGCTAAATATATACCCAAGATCTAAGAAAAAGCTTCACTGCTTTCATTTTTTCCATTTTTGTTTCTGTGTTACCCTCCTCCCACCCCCCATCTCCCCACCAAATATGGAAGAATGCAGTTGGCAGCTATGAGGAGATCCCCCCAAAGAAATTATACCTATGGCATCAAATTAATCCTTTTATTTCATTAATAAAATACAATTTATCAACCATAAATGCATAAAATAAAGCCTATAATTCCAGAAAATAAAGTCTATATATTATAAATGATGATAATCCTAGTTGATGTAGGGCTGGAAAAGATGACAACTGATTTTGGGAATTAGATTGGAGACATTGGTAGTAGAGTAATCCTCCAGTTGGTAATATTTAATTCATTATGCTGAAAACTATCCAGAACTTGCTAACAAGATGTCATGATGATGCAAATCTTTGAGATATTGCCAAAACAGAAGTGGACTAGAGAACGTCCATGAAGAACTACATGACTCTGTATGGTCTAACACAAGTGGGAAAATACAATTGTACAAAGTGCAAGATCATGAGTCTGGGGACTGAAAAACAGAATTTCTGCTGCCAGTTTGGAGTTCATCAGCTGCAAGTACCACTGAAACAGAGACTTGCATGTGTGCGTTTGTTCACTCAGTGGGAAATTATTATGACCCCAGGAAACAAGATTTTTCCATTTGAGATAGAAAAATATTAAACACTTGATACAAAGGACCAGAGATACTCTGTGAAGTACTGTGTTTAGCTCCAGTAGCACATGTTTAAAGACGATAATAACTAGAAAATATCATGAAATGATACAGAGAAAAAATGATGGTAACTTGCTGAGAACAATGGCTAAATAAATAGATTTAATATATTTATTTTAAACCCAGTGAAAATAATGAACTAAATGTGTAAAAAAAAAAAAAAGTGTTTTTAATGAACAAATTTAAACACTTGAAATACTTTAAAAGAATGTCAAATATAAAAGTCAATGGGTAAAGACACTTCAAATTTAAACATAGCTTCATTTTGAACTAGCTTTAAAATGACTGGATATATAGGGGAAATATATTTTAGTTGATTTTTTTTTTTTAAATCTTCTGTGAGGTAGATTGATAATAATAAAACAGATCAGAACTAATTTCTGAATGTCTTGGAAGCACTTAGATTTAGGGAATGCAATTAATACAAACAATATCCCTGAAATACTCCAGAAGATAATACATATAAGCAACTAGATTTCAACTGAAAAAAAGACCAATGAAAGAAAGCTGAGAAGTGGTACACACAGATTAGTTGTGTGAAATTAGTTTGCCAGAAATGTTTATATCATGGCTACAGGCATCTGAATTAATTGCTTTAAGATTCCTTTGTAGCCACTGGAATGGGTGTATCTGTGTGTGTGCAACACATTACAAGGGCAGAACTCATCATGCATATTTTAGATTTCTATTCTAAAATGAGATTCTAGAACCTATTTCTTTTCCAAGACCATGAAGATCACTTAAACTGACAAGCTTTGATAAAAAGCCTACACGGTAGAAAATTAGTTTTGTCTGTGTGAATCATCCCATAGAGTCTTTGGCTGTGCCAAAAATATGTCTTTGTCTAGATGTGTAAATGCAGAGTAGGAGGAAGACTGGCCTTTAGGAATTCATCTTAGAATAAACAGAGTGATTATTGTACTTTATTTTATTCTGATATCTTTTTTTTTTTAAAGATTTATGATTATGTTGCTTGCTTTAGAATGCTTTATATAAATATTATAAATTGCCTTTTGCTATGTACTGGGTTTTGCTAAGTGCAATTTTCAAGTGTTTAATTTCATGACACATCCATTGCAAAGGAATGCTGTCCTTGTACTACTAGGCAAATGTAAAGCTGCCAACACAAGGCTAGAGTATCTGAAAGCTAGCACAGTATTTCTGTAGAATCTTTGCAGCTTAATTTTAGACACAATAGTGCAAGTGGTTAGAAGAGGAAAAAATGTTTGTAAGTGACTAGCAAGAGGAAAGATCTGCTGGAAGTGACAGAGAAACAGGGAATGCCAGAAAACCTGATTTTTTAAAAAAATTCCCCTGTAATCTGGAAAATTTACATTCATAAAATAAATCTTAAAAATAAACTAAAAAGGCTAGTGAGTTATCTGTGGTGAGAATCAATGACAATAAAATAAAAATACTAAATATTCCATTACATTGCCAAATTCTGCTGTGTACTGCAAGGTTCAAATGTATTGCAAGGTAGGGTACAATCTTGTTTAAAGTGAAGTCAGTGACGAAACTATCAAACAAATGGGTGTAGAGTTATGACATTGATGGTCATATCCTCAGTTTGAAAACAACAACAACAAAACAGAAACTTTAAGCTATATGGTGTAGATTGAACTAAATTATCTAAATTACATTAAATTTTTCCATAAATAAATGTTGGCTTTATATTCAATGTGGTTTGCTGAATCAGTCACAAACAGCTTATCAGTCAATATCGTTATTACAAAACATTAAAGAAGATGAAGATCTGGCCAACTAGCTTAGAATTAGGGTATAATATGTAATATAATATCTCACATTTTGTGGAGGAACAATTTTAATGATTTTCAACAGGAGTTGTGTGTAAAAATACAAGATGATATATGAAGCCATCAATATTTGATCTTGATAGCCATGCTTTTCTGCTTATTGAAGGATTATTTAAATTGCAATAGTCTTGAATAGCAACAAATACTGTGAAAATGTTCTAGAAACCAACAAAGGAGGATATTAACAGAACATGCATATGTATCACAGACATATTTTCTTCCATATTTCAAAGCTATTATTTGAAGCAGTGAAAACAACAAAAGTGAAAACTCCTGTTTTCTTCAGTAATATATATTTTTGTGTATTAGTATACATATATATAATATACGTTTACATGCATATTTACACAATATATGTATAAAATATATATAATACATGAAATACGTATATATATATAAATGCTCTCAGTACTTTATTAGTATGCAGCTGATTCTAAAAGACTTTCCTCCTTTGCTATTTCAAAAGTTGTCAGAAGCCTGTAAATCTGCACAGATTAATGCTTATAATTAGGTATTGTTTAATGGAAATTATTTCAGGCAGAGAATGCTTATTTCTAAAGTTCCATTTACGCAGAAGGGAGGGTAATGAATTACCATTAATACAGTTGGATTCATGATCCAACAGCTGGAGCCATTTTCAAGCCCTGCTCTTCACAGTAGGGCATTTATTGAAATAACCAACGCAACATATCTGTCTAAAAAAATATGTTTCACAGGGGAAAAGTACTATATTGTTAATCCTTAAAATTGTACACATTTAAATAAATATCTCAGACAACATTTCAATTAAACATTTCAGGTTAACAATGCAGCATTAAATAAAATACGGCCCAGGTATAAGTGGATTATACATGTAATATGAATATTAAATATAAATATATATTTCTGCTTAATGCTATGTTTGGCATCATGTTTTTAATATGTTTAGCAAATTCATTAAAATAATAAAAAGCTGAATAACTAGAAGGCCTGTCACACTAAGGTCAAAGGTGAATGATTTCAGTCAGTTACAGCTAATTTACTATGGTTCTGCAAGCATTTCTCTGAGGCAGCCAGAGAAAATATAGTCCAGGACTATGTCTGGACTATAGTCCTGGAAATATTTAACACTGACTACAGTCCAGGAAATATTTAACATATCTGACATATCTGTATGGTAGTACAATTAAGAAAATGCGCTAACAGTGACTATGAGAAACAAGTGCCCAGAAGTTATGTAATAATTTTTTGCAATATTTTGTGAATGTTGAAGGTGCTAAATGAAGATAAATTTGGTTATTCTCACTTATAATATTCTGTACCTGATTCTGAATTACCTTTATTCCCAGAAAGATTTGCATTCAATTGCAAAATGATTTAAGATTAAATCCTGAATCTCTTCCAGTGACATGTGCTTTTGATAGCATTATGAGTTTGAGATTTAATGGTCTTACTTTAATAAAAGTATTAAACTTTTATTAACTAAGGATTTTCTCACTGTAATTGAATAACTGGAAGCACTCAAGGCATACTTGAATTAGCAGAGATTAAAACCATACAATGAGTTGCAAAATAAATCTGAGATTTTCCAGGAAAAAAAGAATCAGTTGAAAAAACAGTAAGTACAAATAGTGCTGACAATTCATATTTACTTGTCCAACAATAGATTCGTTCCATCTTCAGCTAAGTTTTTCTGCAAAGACTTTTGCAAGAGACATCAGGCTTAACCCCAAAAGCTTTTTTTTCATTGTAAAGAAGGTGTTAATAATAATGAGCATAAGGAGTCAGCAACATTAGAATTCTATAAAAATCATTCAGGCTACTAAAATTTAATTTTATGTGCTTCATAACATGTGACCTATAATTCTATTATATAGTTTGAGATATATTACATGTATTATTGTATTACTGTTATTTGACAGCAGTCCTGAGGAGAACTTGGGTTGTTGGCTGATGAGAAGTTCAACATGAGCTGGTAATGTGCACTTCTATCCCAGAGAGCCATCTGCATCCTGAGCTGCAACAAAAGAAGCATGGCCAGCAGGAAGGTTCCGATCTCTTCTCACTGGTGACCAGTGATAGAACTAAGGGAATGTCATGAAGCTGCATCAGGGGAGGTTCAGTATGGATATTAGGAAAGATTCTTTACTGAGAGGATGCTTGGGCACTGGGAGAAGCGGTCATAGCACTGAACCTGCTGGAGTTCAAGAACCGTTTGGACAATGCTGTCACACTGTTTGGACAATGCTGATCTGATTTTTGGTGGTCCTGTGTGAAGCCAAGAATTGGACTTGCTGATCCTCGTGGGTCCCTTCCACCTCAGGATACTCTATGATGCTACGATTCTATGTTTCTAACCTGTCTAGCAATGAGTTCTGTTTCTGATTTTAGTTCATTACATCTAGTTACCTCTTTGCTACTTTCTGGATATTGACATATTCTGAATCTAATTAAATAGGTTCAAATGCAGGAGAACAAAAAAATATTTTAGCACTTCATAAAATTGGTTTCTGGTTTGTTATTTTTTCTCTATTAAGTGTGGTACTGATGCTCAAATGAACAATATTTTTGTTGCATGAGATTATATGTACACATAGTATATGTACTACATAGCATCTTCAAGGGTGCAGGGCGAACATACATAAAGGTGCTTGAGAATACACTGCCTTCTGGATCAATGTTGAAGCAGTGGTAAAACAGAGGGGGCCCAGCCTGATGACGGCTCAATGAATGATATGACAGATGAACGTTGTGAACTGTACCTGCAACTACACCTGGGTTTTGTCTCAGTGAAAGCTATTTGGAATGTTCCAAAACAAACCAAGGTTTCAAAGCTCAGCCCTGTCACTGTTCCGCTTCGATAGATAGAGGTGCTCTTTTTATTATTATTATTATTATTATTATTATTATTATTATTATTATTATTATTATTATTATTTTCAGCAAGACCTGACTATTAGCATGTTCTTGACCTCTGTGAGCAAGAGGTCTCATTGCAATATCAAGCCCCAAATCTAAATAAAGCTCCTGTTAGGATCAAGGGGTATGGTGAAGACTGTTCAAGAGCAGGTGTGATGTGAACATGTGAACATTAATTGGGTTATGTTGCTGCTCTGGTATGCAAGCTGGTTAAGTTTAGTAAGAACTAAGTGGGGATAATATGACAAAAGAAAGATAATTCTGCCCCCCAAAAAACATCTGATAGAAATGAAATATAACTAGCATGAACCATAGGTTATCACTAAGGGGTAATAATGAGAGGGGTGAACAAGGTCAGAAAGTTTTTTTGTAATGCCCCTGGCCCAGTCCCCGGGTAGACAGCAGATTTCCCTAAGGGTAGGGTACTGTCCGGCCGACATACTGGGCCCTCTGTTCCCCTCAGAAGAGAGTTGCCCACGACCATTACCTTTCTTTCCTTCTTGGTGGAGGAAATCCTGAGGTGCAGAATCAACTTCCTTGCCCTAGTCAGCCTCTTGTGTGGACTTTCCCCCACATCCTCACCACCCTGTCCCTTGAGCTCCAGGGCCTCAAACCTACTGCGTAAGGGCACCTGGGGAGGTGAGGTAGGTAAGGAGGGGACCTGCCTGCAACACCGAGCAGGAACCTGTTTCCATTCCTCTCCATCTCACAGGTTGCCCTGGTGCCTTTCTCTCAGGAATGGCAGGGAGTGACTCCACTGGTCTAACTCCTGCTCACACTCCCTGATAGTTCTTACATTTCTCCACCTCCTCCTTGAGCTCTGCCACCGGGCTGATCAGAACCTCCACCTGCTCGCACCTCACACCGTCAGTATCTCTGTCACTCACCATTGGCACTGACAGGCTTGGGCACTCCCTGTAGCTGGAGACCTGAACAGCCGAATCTTTGGGGCAGCAGGCAGTCAGGGTTGCCAGTGTTTCTCGCAAGCGCTTTGGTGAGCGCTTGCCACCTGGTGGTGACCACGGCTGGGTTTGCTGTCTGTGTGGTACCTGGAAAGCAAGCCTGTCTCCTGTGTGGGGAAGGATCCTAAACCCTCCCTGTGCAAACTGCTACACCACACCCCAGTCGTTCACACTTGCTAGGGGCTGCCTCTGTACGGTGGAGGGGGAGGGAAGGGGAGGTCTGGCTCCTCCCTCACGTCTTTGCCTCGTCAGCCTCCCTTACAATGGCTGCCGGGCAGCATCGGCTCTCTTGGCAGTTTTCGGTGGCCTCATGTCGTGGTTCCGCTCGAGTGGGCAGCCAAGCTCCACCACAGCCACTCTCTCACTCCCCCTCCTTCTTCACTGACCTTGGCGCCTGCAAGGCCGTTCCTCACTCCTCTCACTCTCCCAGCTGCTGTGTGTCGCAGCGTTTTTTTCCCTGTCTTAAACATGCTCTCACAGAGGTGCAAAACAACATCGCTTATTGGCTCAGCTCTGGAAAACAGTGGGGCCCTTACATGGGGCAGCTTCTAGATCCTTCTCACAGAAACCACCCCTATGGCTCCCTGCTACCAAAACCTTGCCACGTAAACCCACTACACCTCGATGCAGAAAAGCGCCTGCCTGCCTCTGTCCCCCGCTCCGCTGCAGCATGTGATTGCCTCTGAACTGATTACCTGGCTTTCTTCAGCTCTTAAACATTACTTCTTTGCTGCTCCTCTCTCCTCGCATTTTTTTCCCTGCACCAGCATCAGTACTCTCCATGGACTGCAGTCTGTCAGGATAAGACTGCTCCAGTTTGGATTCTCTGTGGTCACTAGAAAACTTGTTTTTATGTGGGTTCCTCTCCACTGGTGACCTCTCCACAGGTCATCAGGAGCCTGTTCCATTGCGGGCTTTCCATGGACTGCAGTGTGGATATCTGATCTGGTCTGGACCTCTCCCAAAGGTGCAGGGGAATCTGCACCATTGCCTGGAGTGCCTCCTGACCCTCCTTGTTCATTGACCTTAGTGTTCACAGTGTTGTTTCTCTAACAGTTTTTTACCCAGCCTTTACTACCAAGCAGAATTGGGCCTTCTCTACATTTTCTCAGAGATGCAACCAGTATAGCTGATGAGCTCAGCTGTGTCCTGTGGTAGGGCCATGGGACAGTAAGTACATACACTGTGGAAGAAAAGTACACTGGTTCTTCTTCAAGAATAGCAAATATCAAGTTAAATATATGCCAAGATTAATTTTTTGGAATTTAACTTAATTACGTTTATCCGTTAAATAATTTGGCAAAAAGACTGCTGGCAAACATGGAGCAGAAAGGAATGTCAGCAACAGGAAACATAATGAATCCATTAGCTTTAGTAGACAGAGAGAAAGTCAGATGATTATCAGTTGTGGGAAACTGAGAAGCTAGGTGGTCCAAGAGGTAGAGAAAATTACCTGTAATAAAGCTAGTATCTCTACTAAGCCTATAAATGTTACTGTC
This sequence comes from Aythya ferina, assembly GCF_964211825.1. Taxonomy (NCBI): domain Eukaryota; kingdom Metazoa; phylum Chordata; class Aves; order Anseriformes; family Anatidae; genus Aythya; species Aythya ferina. The sequence goes on from NC_140296.1 coordinate 51,480,983, forward strand.
TTCCTGATATTGTAGGACTTCAGTTTAAATTAGGAGCCACTGGGAGAGAGAGCCCTCTTCCCACACTTAAAAAAAAAAAAAAAAAAAAAAAAAAAAAAAAGTAATGTTGATGCTGATGTTAAAGTTGTTGAAATAAAGCAGCATGTAACAATGGATCTCTTTTAACAAAGAATATTTTTTCCCCTCAAATATTATTTGCTCTGATCTTTAAGCATACAAATTTCATTGCTCCACTATTTCAAGACACTGTATTTTAAGAAACAAACTTGTCAGCAATTAATGTAGCTTCTGTATATCAGAACTGAAAGCCTGTATAGTAAACTATAACATACAACATACAAAAATCAATGAACTAAATATGTAAGGCTGTATAGGCTGGGTTCCAGGTTTTCTGTCTAGCTATTAATTAATTGCCAGCACAGTGACAGATTGATGCTTACTACAATATATTCAATTCAAGTGTTAAGATCTTTAAGAATGCTGAGTAGGAAAAATACAAAGTAGAAAAACCCAAGTACGCATAAAGGCTTATCAGAAAAAAAAAATAAATAAAAGAAAAAAAAATAATAATAACAATAAAAAAATTAGCAGAATAAAAGTTATGTTTCTATATGATTTTGGTCTTTTGTAAGTGAAATTATTTCAATTCAATTTGATAGGACATTATATAAAGTGACATCTCAGTTAACATGTCTGCCTTCTGTATGTGAGAACAAGGCAGAACTTACATGTAAACTAGCTAGTAAAGGCATAAATTCTTTCACCTTCTTGAGCAAGACAGAGTTTCCAGACATCACATTTTGGAAATATAGAGACTCATCAATCTGGCTTATGAAATACAATAATTTCTTACAACAAAAACAAATGAACAAACCCCTCTTTTAACTCTAATTCATTAATTAAATATTCTTGCTCTAGCTGCATCCAGTTTTCAAACTTCAGGCTCTTGATTTTCAGGTTAGATTCTTTCAACTTTCAAGCTTTGAAGGAAAACAATATGAAGGAGGATATATCATAAGTGGACTATCATACATGTATGTATTCATATGCATTATTTTATGTACCCAAACATATAGACATAGACACTTCCCTGAAGTGTTGATTAATATTTTCATCTTGAGTTTATAAAGGTTAATTCTGGCGTAGTTAGATTATTTACACATTCACTGGAATATTACAGATTTTCTAGATACATCCGAAGGAACATTCCATAACTAGGAGACCTTCTCTATTTTAATACATTGGCAATTATATGTGCTTTGGATCATGGTGTTAGTTAATGTATGTTAACATATATAGAGATAAATTACTACAACTGCGAGTCCAGATATTAAATAATTACTTTGCATTGGCTCTATGTGGCAAGGTTTTGGGTAGCAGGGGCTGCAGGGTGGCCTCTGTGAGCACAGCCCAGCAGCTGTCCCATGTCAGATCAGAGCCAGCTCCAGACAGCTCCAAAAGGGACTCACTGCTGGCCAGAGCCAAGCCACTGAGTGACGCTGGTTGAGCCTCTAGGAGAGCAGATTGAAGAAAATAAAAGAAAAAAAAAATAATGCTGTGACAGCAGCTGGGATAGTGAGGAGTGAGAAACAGCCCTGCAGCCCCCAAGGTTGGTGCTGAAGGATGGTAGGAGGTGCTTCAGATGCTGGAGCTGAAGTTCCCCTGCAGCCTGTGGAGAGGCCCATGGTGAACATTCTGTCTCCCTGCAGCCCATGGGTCCCATGTTGGAGCAGATCTCCTTGCTGTGGCCCTGGAAAAGCCCACAGTGAAGCAAGTGGATTTGGTCTGTAGGAGTCTGTGGCCCATGTAGAGCCCATGCAGGAGCAGACTCTGGGCCAGAGCTGCAGCCTGTGGAGAGGAGCCCACGCAGGAGCAGTGGATCTTGGGGGAGCCGTCATAGAATCATTGAATCATTAAGGTTGGAAGAGACCTTCAAGATCATCTGGTTCAACCATCCCCCTACTACCAATGTCACCCACTAAACCATGGCCCTAAGCGCCAGGTCCAACCTTTCCTTGAACACCCTCAGGGATGGTGACACCACCACTTCCCTGGACAACCTGTTCCATTTCCTGACTACTCTTTCAGAGAATAAATGTCTCCTAATTTCCAATCTAAACTTCCCCTGGTGCAACTTGAGGCCATTCCCTCTAGTCCTATAACTAGTTACCTGTGAAAATAGACCGACCCCCAGCTCCCCACAACTTCCTTTCAGATATCTGTATAGCTCACTAAGGTCTCTCCTGAGCCTCCTCTTCTCCAGACTAAACAACCCCAGTTCCCTCAGCCATTCCTCATAGGACTTGTGTTCCACACCCATCACAAGCTTCATAGCACTTCTCTGGACACCTTCCAGGGCCTCAATGTCCTTCTTGTAGCGAGGGGCCCAAAACTGAACACAGTACTCGAGGTGCGGCCTCACCAGAGCTGAGTACAGGGGGACGATCACCTCCCTAGCCCTGCTGGTCACACTGTTCCTGATACAAGCCAGGATGCCGTTGGCCTTCTTGGCCACCTGAGCACACTGCTGGCTCATATTCAGCCGACTGTCAACCATCACTCCCAGGTCCTTCTCTGCCTGGCAGCTCTCCAACCATTCCTCTCCCAGTCTGTAGCTCTGCTTGGGCTTATTGCGCCCCAGATGCAGGACCCGGCACTTGGCCTTGTTGAACTTCATGCAGTTGACCTCAGCCCATCGGTGCAGCCTATCCAGATCCTCCTGCAGAGCTTTCCTACCCTCAAGCAGATCGACACACGCACCTAACTTGGTGTCATCTGCGAACTTACTGAGGGTGCACTCGATGCCCTCGTCCAGATCATCGATGAAGATATTAAAGAGGACTGGCCCCAGCACCGAGCCCTGGGGGACGCCACTAGTGACTGGCCTCCAACTGGACTTGGCTCCATTCACCACGACTCTTTGGGCCTGGCTATCCAGCCAGTTTCTAACCCAACGAAGCGTGCACCAGTCCAAGCCACGAGCAGCCAGTTTCTTGAGGAGAGTGCTGTGGGAGACGGTGTCAAAAGCCTTGCTGAAGTCAAGGTAGACCACATCCACAGCCTTTCCCTCGTCCACCCAGCGCGTCACTCTGTCATAGAAGGAGATCAGGTTCGTCAGGCATGACCTGCCTTTCATAAAGCCATGCTGACTGGGCCTGATCGCCTGCTTCCCCTGCAAGTGCTGCGTGATGACTCTCAGGAGGATCTGCTCCATGAGCTTTCCTGGCACTGAGGTCAAACTGACAGGCCTGTAGTTTCCCGGGTCTGCCCTCCGGCCCTTCTTGTAGATGGGCGTCACGTTTGCTAGCCGCCAGTCGATTGGGACCTCCCCCGATAGCCAGGACTGCTGATAAATGATGGATAGTGGCTTGGCCAGCTCCTCTGCCAGTTCCCTCAGTACCCTTGGATGGATGCCGCTGGCCTTCTTGACCACCTGGGCACACTTCCAGTTCATGTTCAGGTGAGCATCAACCAGTACCCCCAGATCCTTTTCCTCTGCACAGCTTCCCAGCCATTCTCCCCCAAGCCTGTAGTGCTGCATGGGGTTGTTGTGGCCAAAGTGCAGGACCTGGCACTTAGCCATGTTGAACCTCATCCCATTGGCCTCTGCCCATTTACCCATCCTGTCCAGGTCCCTCTGTAGGGCCTCCCTACCCTCTGGCAGACCGACATGATCCCCCAGCTTGGTGTCATGTGCAAACTTACTGAGAGTGCATTCAATTCCCTCGTCCAAACCATCAAGAAAGATATTAAGATGGGCCCCAACACCAACCCCTGGGGAACACCACTTGTGACCGGTCGCCAGCTGGATTTCACTCCATTCACCACCACTCTCAGGGCTCGGCTGTCCAGACAGTTTTCAATCCAGCAAATAGAGTACCTGTCCAAGCCAGGGGCTGTCAGCTTCTCCAGGAGAATACTATGCGAGACTGTGTCAAAGGCCTTGCTGAAGTCTAGGTAGACTACATCCACAGCCTTTCTCTCATCCACCAGACGTGTCACCTGGTCATAGAAAGAGATGAGGTTGGTCAGGCAGGACTTGTCTTTTATGAACCCATGCTAACTGGGCCTGATCCCACAGTGGTCCCTCATATGCTGTATGATTGCATTCAAGATGACCTGTTCCATCACCTTTCCTGTCACTAACATCAGGCTGACAGGCCTGTAGTTCCCCAGGACCTCCTTACAATACTTCTTATAGATTGGCATCACATTAGCAAGTCTACAGTCATCCTAGACCACTCCAGATGACCATGACCACTGATGGATGATGGGAAAAGGCCCAACAATCACATCCACCAGCTCCCTCAGCACCCTTGGGTGGATCCTATCAGGCTCCACTGACTTGTGACAGTCCAGGTGGAGCAGCAGGTCTCTAACTGTCTCCACCTTAAGTGTATGTGGGTTCTTCTGCTTCTTATCCCAGACTTGAAGGCTGGGAGGATGTACCCCAAGGAGAACTGTTGCCTGTTGGGGGGGACCTGTGTTGGAGCAGTTTTCTTCTGACAGATGGACCCCATGTTATGGAGCCATGTTGGAGCAGTTCTTGAAGAGCTGCTGCCTGCAGGATGTCCACTCAGGATCAGTTTGGGAAGGATGGCATCCCATGGGAGGGACCCCATGTTGGAACAGGGACAGAGAGTCACCATGAAGGAGCAGCAGAGATGAAGCACTAGAGACTGATCGGAGCCCACATTCCCCATTTTCCTGCAGCACTCGTGGGGAGGAGGTAGGGGAGGGTGGATGGGGGGAAGATGGTTTGTTTGTTTGTTTGTTTTTACTTTCTTACTGATCTAGCTTGTTAGTAATAGATAATAAATTACACTAATCTCTGTATGCCAAGGCTGTCTTTTCCATGATGATAATTGTTGACTGATATTCCTGTCCTTATTTCAGCCCTTGAGTGCTTTACATCATATTTTTTTCCCCTTTCCCTTTGAGGAGGGGGAGTGACAGAGCGGTTGTGGTGGAGCTCGGCTGCCCAGCTGAGTAAAACCACCACATACTTACAGGAGAACACTTGGAAATGCTTCAATAAATTAGTGATAGTTTTAGATTAATTTTAATGAGATGTGGTAGTACCTACTATTTTGAAGTTTAATAGTACTGGTTGAACTCTCACTTCCTAGATAATTGCATATACTAAAATATTTTTTTACTTAGTTTCTACTTAAGGAAATTTATACAGCATTCTGCTTTTGATATTTCCTTCTATGAAAGCAAATGACAAAATTTATGTGGTATCTATACTCCATCTCTTTGGAATACATGTTCCTTTTATGATGGACCAGACTAATGTATCACCAGAGTGGCAGTTGTTATCACAGTTATTCTGATGATGTATTAGTCTAGTACATCATCATAGTGCTGTCACTGTGATGATGCATTAGTGTACTACATCATCAGATTTATGGTGAAAACACATTGTGCCCAAGTCATAAATCATTAAGTTTCACTATAGAATTCTCCCAGCCTCTGTCTGTATATATACATTTATGTATGTTTATAGAAAGAATCTTTGTTATATTGTTATAATTTTTGTTTGTTTGCTTGTTTGTTTTTGTTTATTTGTTTGTTCTTTTCAATTGCTTCATTGGTTGGTGGGTATTTTGTTTTGTTTGGCTTGGTTTGATTTGGTTATTTGTTTGGTTTGTCTCATTTCTTTCCGGTCATTTAATGTGTCTTTGATAGGTTACATTTCCTATCAGACCCTTCAAATCCTATTGCTTTTACCTACTACTCTTTCCCTCCTTATCCTGGCATTTGATGAACACAGACCTAGGCTAGCTTTCACATGTCCTCTCCTTTTTCTGCTTTTCCACCATTATTTGCATCACTATTTCTTTATTTATTAATCTGTCCCTCAGTCTTCTCTCATTTTATGCATTCCCTGCAACACCTATTCTACCATTCTGAAAATTGTGACCTCTGGCTTCTGAATGTAGATTTCATTTAGATTTTTCAATTACCATAACATATGGATTTTGCATATCTCCTACATATTCTAAAATAGAGTGAGGTGATTCAGAGGGGCAGGGCAGGGCAGGGGAGGGGAGGGGAGGGGAGGGGAGGGGAGGGGAGGGCAGGGGAGGGGAGGGGAGGGGAGGGGAGGGGAGGGGAGGGGAGGGGAGGGGAGGGGAGGGGAGGGGAGGGGAGGGGAGGGGAGGGGAGGGGAGGGGAGGGGAGGGGAGGGGAGGGGAGGGGAGGGGAGGGGAGGGGAGGGGAGGGGAGGGGAGGGGAGGGGAGGGGAGGGGAGGGGAGGGGAGGGGAGGGGAGGGGAGGGGAGGGGAGGGGAGGGGAGGGGAGGGGAGGGGAGGGGAGGGGAGGGGAGGGGAGGGGAGGGGAGGGAAGGGAAGGGAAGGGAAGGGAAGGGAAGGGAAGGGAAGGGAAGGGAAGGGAAGGGAAGGGAAGGGAAGGGAAGGGAAGGGAAGGGAAGGGAAGGGAAGGGAAGGGAAGGGAAGGGAAGGGAAGGGAAGGGAAGGGAAGGGAAGGGAAGGGAAGGGAAGGGAAGGGAAGGGAAGGGAAGGGAAGGGAAGGGAAGGGAAGGGAAGGGAAGGGAAGGGAAGGGAAGGGAAGGGGCAACATGCAAAACCCCTCAAAGGTCAGCTGGCAAATTCATTGTATGGTCACATGAAGATATGAAAGTGCTGAGGAAAAGGACAATGTGTAAATTACCTCTTCCCAAAAACTTTATCCTGAACTCCAGAGAGCTGTTTCTTTCTGATTTGGATTACAGTTCCAAAAGTAGAGTTATCCTGTTTTGTTTGTTTGTTTGTTTTTATTCTATTTATTTTGTGAAGAAATCAGCTGGGTTTACATAGTGACAGAAGTGAGGTTTTGCTTATTTTTTGTATAATACCCAAATATAATCCTGCACACAAACAGAAGCATGCATTCCTTTCTTCCTTTAGATAAATTCAAACTTCTCTTTAACACTGTTAAAATGAATAAATAAATAGTTAAAATAAATAAATAAATAAAAGGGCAATTAGTCCAGAGCTAAGGATCACAATCCAGATTTTTCTATTTTTAGTGACATGTATTCTTCTAGATTAAGTTTGCTCCACACTGAAATAAATTATGTTTTCTTCTGGCTGCATCCTACATTTGGACTTCAATGCACACTGGTAAAGCTTAAAAAGAATTGGTGGAAAACATTGTCACCCATGCCTCTGCTTGGAGGGAGTGGTGAAATGAAACCTTGGTCCTTGGAGAAGAACCAGAGAATCTGTATTTTCTTTTCAAGGCTTCTGTTCATGTATCTGAGGCATTAAGGTGTTCAGCGCTGAGGATGCTTCCAAAGAACTGTCTGGAGAAAAATGGATATCTCCCTGAGATGAGGTATATATAATCATGTGGGTTCTTAATTGAGATAAGCACCAAGATCCTAATTTGTGAAAGAAGCAGATCTGGTCTGATTGCAGACATTAAGGGTGAGGTATGCCTCTCAACTAACTTACTTGTCTAAGGTGAATGCATATTAAAAGAAAAATATTCACTTGAAGATCAATTTCCATTTCATTTGTTTTTCTTTTTTCTTTTGCTTTTGTCTTAGGATAAGATGAATCTCATTCCAGTAGTTTATATTTCTCTCTACTGGCCATAAGAAGTCTGGGATAATTTAGTAAGCTATAACATATATATTTGAACAGATGAATAATTTACGCACTTTTTTTTTTAAATAATTCAAAAGCTTTTTTTTTTTTAAGTAATATTTAAACATTCTTGCTTTCTTTTTAATACTAATGGAAACAAAAATAACAAAAAAATCAAACTTTGAAAAATGCAATTATTTGGATAACTGTTTTTTAAATCCAGATCTTACATAAAACAATGCCGATTCTTGCTATTTTAATTATTTGAGATAGTTCAACATATATCTTATGAGGGTTGATGCAGATCTTCAATAACTGAAGCCATTTCTACTTTTATGTACAACAGAACAAAATCCGCTGAGGTTAAGAAATGCATGTTCCCAATAAATGTTGCAGTCCATCATGATGCAAGGTTTCTCCTAGAGCAAATAAATAAATAAATAAATCATTAATATTACCTTTATAACTAAATAATTTCTGCATGATGAGACTTGATTCACATTTGCATTTACAGTGCTATTTTTCCAGTGCATGTTTTTTTTTTCAAATCAGACCAGTACCTATCATGTTTGATCTCCAGAAGTTTTCTTTCTTGAATAGAGGTACAATAATAAAAATTGAATTGGAAAAGGAAGAAAATCTCTGTTTTCCTCAACATTGTTACATAGGAGAGGAGAAGGAGTGTTTAATTATTGAGGTAACACTTTGTCTGGCATAAAACAGACTTAGCTCTAGGAAATGTTGAAGAAAATGGTGCATACACTTGTAGAGCAATTTTTTTTTGTTGTTTTTGTTTTTGTTTTTGTAACCTGATGTTCTATTTTCTCATGTCCTGTGGAGGGAAAAAAAAAATGTGTTCTCAAAGTATCTGTTTCCATTTTCACTCATGACAAAGCCATTTGATTTTGCTCATTTCCTTTGCCAAGATTTACAACATACTTAAGAATACAAAAATAAAATTGAACAAACGAGCAAAAACCAGAGAAACAAAACCAAATGAAGAAACAATGCCTTGAAATAGTATATGATTTGATAGGTCATTATACAACAAACCTATCTAATACTGTACACCTGAAACACGGTCATGTTAAAGTTAATTTAAACTTCTTTACTTAAGGCTGTTTCTGTTTTACGTTTGTCCGTTCACTTTGTATGGTGTCCATACAAATATAGCTTTTTATTTATTTATTTTTTATTTTTTTTTGCGGGGGGGGGGGGGGGGGGAATACCTAAACTCCTATAGCAGTCGATTGAGTCCAAGACTAGCTCTTTATTCCATATCAACTAAATTTATTTGCACTAACTTGCACAGACTTGTGCCATTGTGGTGGTTTTACCGTGCTGGGCAGCTAAACCCCACAACCGCTCTCTCACTCCCCCTCCTTTAGATGAGGAGGGGGAGAAGTAAAGCAAAGAACAACTCACGGGTTGAGATAAGGATAATTTAATTAAAGGGAAATAATTATAATAATTAAATAAAGACTACCATGAACTAAACAATTTAACTAAGGAGAAATAAAAGGGAAAGGGGAAAAAGGGAGGAAAACAAACAAACAAAATAAATGAAAGCTATATGGAAGTGCAGAGGAAAGAAATTACTCTCTACTTCCCACAAATGAGCGATGATTGACCACGTCCTTGAAGCAAGGCCTCAACGCACACAGCCGGTGTTCGAGAGGAGGACCGACGTCTTCTCAACGAGAGCCCACCCCTCCCCTCTTCTTCCTGTTTCCACCTTTTATTGCTGAGTGTGACACCACATGGTATGGAATATCCCTTTGATTGGTTTAGGTCAGCTGCCCTAGTGATGTTTCTCTCCTCACTTTTTGCCCACCCCCTAGGAGGGTTAGAGAAAGGCCCAATGCTGTGCCACTGCTGCTCAGCAGTAGACACAACACTGGTGTGATAACACTGCTGTTCCAGCTACAAGTACAGCGTACGGCACTGTATGGGCTGCTGCCGGGAAAGTTAACATTCCAGCCAGACCCAGTACAGCCATATAAGATCTCTCTCTGGAATGACAAAGATAGCACCTATGAAATAATCGTGCCCTCCTATAGCAGTATGTAGAGATTAAGCAGAAAAAAACTGAGTATTTCAAAAGGTACCAGTCATGAATGTTTAAGCAACTGAATTTCACACCTAATTTACATTTAGAATCTTAAAATGGAAGAATCTAGAATTTAATTATAAACTTAGTATCTAGTATCTAGTTTGTTTTTATAAAAAAAAATAGTTGCTTCATCTTACTTTTATACCTTAATATTAATTTGAATTCATTAATAAGTATGTATGCATGAAAGCACTCTCCATTAGGATCTTTAGAACTCAGCAACAAATAAATATTCATGGTATTGCTCTCCCTTTCCTACATGATGACACCTGAAAGTAAAACACATTTATTTTTAATGGAATACATGCTCTAAATGACTAGTTCAAGAAATAGAACTTTTATAAGCACAGTTACAATCCTTTAAGTTGACATTATAGTAATTATTTAATAATAGACTTTTTTTTTTTTTTTTTTTTTTTTTTAGTATTCTAGGTATTGCCATTGAAAAAACTATTTTTTTTCCTTGATTTCTGAAACATAATACTCAAGCAGAGTAGACATTTATGTGAATCATTTTAATTGCAAATAAATTGCACATAGAAAGCGTTGTTCATTTAGGAATAGGAACACAAACAACTCCATTAATGTTTCATTGTTTAATTTATATGATAAAGGAATAATTGTACTTCCTCTTAAAATAAATTGGAATAATTTTAATGTAAATCCATCTTTAATTCCAATGATAATCTGATGCAGTCTTCAACACATCTTATTATTGTTGAAAGGTTTTAATAACTACTGTGTTTTAAAGACATTATTCAGCAGTAGTTGACCTTTGTAAGATAATTTCAAAATAAGGTTATTATTATTATTATTATTTTATTATTATTATTAAACATGTTATACTCCCACAGCCTTTAAAAGTCAGTGTGTGCTATGGGGCCTTCTGGAGCTCTCTCTATTCAAATTTGCTTCAGTTCAGACAACTCCATAGCTCTTATCTAAGTGAAAAAAATATATATATATATTTATATATATTTGGATGATGACCTAAATGTGGAAGGGACATATAAATCAAATTGACTATCCTTCATATGTATTAACCAGAAAGAATTTTCAGAATATGAGAATGGAAAATAGCATTATGGGATTTGCAAGTTTAGTTTAAAGTTTAGTTTATTAGTTTAGTTTATTAGTTTATTTGAAGATAGTTTATCGTGAGCTATATATAAACAAGGGTCTTAGGACTTAGACACTATTTCTTCACAGTCTTTTCTTCCTTTGAAATACTATTACCAAAAAATGTGATGTTCTTTGTGATGTTGTTTGTTTTCCTCTGAGTCCAGTTGGACTTGGTTGTGTGAGACTCAGAAACAGGAAAAAGTAAAATAAATATTTCATTGTTGTATTATGCAGCAGAACAAAATATATATATATATATATATAAAATATTTTAATATTTAAAGCAAAATGTGTTCTTATTGGACTTTCATCATGATTTATCAGAAGCTCCTTAGAAGCTCACTTTTTACACTCCTTAGGTAGCTGAAAAAAAAAAGTCATTTGAGTTTTAAAAATCCTAAGGATGGATCCCTAGGATTTTCAGCAGGGAATCTGAATTTACAGCACTAGATAATAATTTGTTGTTGTTGCTGCTGTTAAATGTAGTGATGCTGGAAAACATTTTAAAACACCACAGGAATCATTGTAAGGAGCATAAAAAATAAATAAATAAAATAAAATAAAATAAAATAAAATTAAATTAAATTAAATTAAATTAAATTAAAATGACTCACGGACAGGAAAATGTCCTGATGTAGCTTGAATTATTGCATTAATCTATTTGATGCTAAATTATTCAGCTGTAATATCCATGTCAACATCTGCAGTACTACCACTTCTGTTTCTGTGTTCATTTCCATGGAATAAGCATGCACAGTATAAATAAATATCAGACAGGTTCTGGATATTAACCTCTAGCGAACCCATGCACATATAAAAACAGGAAAGTTTCATTCAATGTGTATTTGAGGTGTATTTTTTTTCTCCTTATTTCTGTATTTCAGGTTTTGATGTGGACCTGTGCATCCAAGCTATCTTAATAGTCCATATGTTTGGCATCCTAAATAGCTGTTCTGTGGGAACTATGCAGGGTTTTTTTTTATGTTTTTCAAGTTGAGAAATCACTCTTTGTAATCAGCTGAATAGCTACTGAATGGTGAAGTGGACATTAGACTTGCCTGACATGTTGGATTGCTGCACGTTATAACCTACATTTTTTACACATAATTAATATCCCTACTCCTATAGCAGTTAGACCCAACAGAATTTATCCATTCATTTCACTATTAATAGATTTTTTTTTCCTTCTCTTGCAACTGTAATAAAAATGGGTCATTACCTTTTCATTTCGTCTTATTGCCACACTCCTTAAATGTGATTTACTTGGCATAGTCTCACTTAGTAGGTATTTAGATCACACTAACCAAAAAATGTCCATAGGTATTGTCATTACAGGCATTTTAGGCAACTTTTGATGTATTTGGATACCTATACAGTTACACGGTATATCAAGATCAGGTTTTGTCCAAATCCAGCCTCCCTACCCTGCCTCTCCCTCCCCACCCCAGCCCCTGTTTGAGTGCATTCCCATAGCACCAAGTCCAAGGTATTAGTTGTATTAAATAAGAATGCATTTCAGTGCTAACAGGATGCTTAAGGACAGTTTTATGAAGAGACCATTCAAAGTGTATATCACACATGTATATATACATACCAAGGTTATTTTCCTCTCAGACCCAGTTTGAATCCCAGTCATACAGTTTCTCTACATTCAGATCCATGTACCAGCTCCAAACACAACAAAACAAAATGTATTCACTTTCCTGCCATTGAGAACAGTCTCCATCTCAGTCCTCAGAACAGATTCTAAACCTCGTTTCCTCAAATTTGTACACTGCACCTCAGCTCCCAGACTCAGACCTCAATGTTATCCTCTGTCTGCTAATGAAGAAAAAGTAGCAAATCTAAAAATTTTTTTATAAAATTGTCTACTTGGTTTTAAAAAGTGGAAGTGGTGTTACATTACAAACAGTTAAACAGGGCCAAGGAAGATAAGGAAAACAAGGTTCTGAGTTCATAATATTTTTTTTTACTACTTGGTTTTAGTACAAATCAAACCGTGGATCAGAACACTAATCTGTTTTCTTACTTCTAAAATGACCAAGTAAGAAAAAAAAAAAAAAAAAAAAAAAAAAGGAATATGGGCTATTAAGAAGAAAATGTGGCCTCTCACTGAAGCAATCAGCTCTGGGGTAGATTCTGCTAGATTCTGCAGCGGAGCGGGTGATCACAGTGTGCAGGAATTTTCCTTCATCGAAGCCACCTGAGGCAGTCAAGGGAGCCGCCAGCACCTGGCAGCCCTCACAGAGGTGGCTGATGAGGCTTGGGCAGAGCCAGGAGCCCTCTAAGGGTTCCCCAAAGGCAGCCCCTAGGGGTTGCTAGTGACTGCGAGCTGTGTGAACAGGGCAGGCAAACAGAGTGTGGTGCAGCAGTGTGCATGGCTATGCAGGGATGGCAAGCAGGGTCCGTCAGTTTGTGTTCTGGGATCAGCAGAGGAAGAGCCTTTTACCGAAGAAATGGTATCCATCCACCAAGCCTGACAGTATGCAGCTGAAGCCCAGACGTGGAGACTGCAACCTCCAAGGGAAGATGCCTAACAGACCTCCCGAGAATTGAAAGAGCAACCCAGACCCTCAGTTACAGGGAACTCCAGTCTCTGGAATCCCCCTTTGGGCCTGAAAACAGAGGTGGGTGTCATGGGTGCAAGTGTGCCCAGTTGGATGAGCTCTTCAAACAAATGGCTTGGTTGTGAGAGGAGCTTACTAGACAGCGTAGAATTCATGAATCTGAGCAGGAGATTGACAAAGGGTATTATGCACTGATATGGTCCGAGCAACAGCCCTGCCCTAAATTCAGACAAGGGGCAGGTAAACAAGCTTGCAGCCCAGAACAAGCACATCTGAAAGACTCACATGACAAGGGAGAGTGGACCCTTGTCTCTGATTGGAGCTGGAAGAGGAGTCTCCACCTGCCCCCAAAGAGCCCCTGCACAAAAGATACAATCTTCTAAGACAATAGAAAGGAGACTCCAGGAGAGCTAATAAAGAAAAGACCTCAGAAAGTCCAACCACAGAAAGTTGGCTCAGTCTCCCAGATGCATCAGAACCTGTGCCATAAAGAAGGCACAAAGTGTGTTAGTCATTGGAGACTCCTCTCTGAGAGGCACAGAGGCTCCCATTTGCCATCCAGACAACCTCTCTAGATAGGTTTGCTTCCTGCCTGGGGCCCGTATTCATGGTATTACCAAGAGGCTACAAAGTCTGGTGGGTCCCAGAGACTACCACCCATTCCTACTTTTTTAAGTAGGATCAAATGATGCTATAACAAGTAAACACCAAAACAAAACAAAGCAAAACAAACAACAAACAAACAAACAAACAAACAAAGGATTTTATGTCCCTTGGAAAGATGTTGAATGTTGAAGGGATCAGGAACACAAGTAATGTTCTCCTCTGTCCTCCCAGCTGTTGACTGCGACCCAGGAAGGAGGAGACAAACTGGCCAAATGAATGATTGGCTGTGAGGCTGGTGCCATGCTCAAGGTTTTGGGTTCTACAACCTTAGACTAACTTTTGAGAGACCAGGAATGCTGACACCAGATGGCTGACCAGGCTGACCAGGTGGGGCAAGGGTGTTCTGGGCAGTAAGCTGGCTGGGCTTATCAGGAGGTCTTTAAATTATAGGTGGTGGGGGAACGGGATGGGTTCTCTAAGTGAAGAAGGCATATGTGAGAACACTACCAGTCTAAGTAATGGCAGAGAAATGCTTCTGAACTGTCCCAATGCAACCAGGAAGGGTTCTAGAATTGTGATAATGATTGATAGCCCAGATGAAGCGACTCTGCCAATGCATGCAACATGGGAAACAAGCAAAAGGAGTTGGAAACCATGGTGCAATTAGACAAACGTGACCTGATTGCTATCATGGAAACGTGGTGGGGTGGATCACATAACTGAAACATTGGAATAGAGGGCTACAAACTCTTCAGACGAGATAGACAGGGAAGGAAGGGAGGGGGTGTTGTCCTATACATTAGGGAAGGGAGTGATTGTGAAGAGATACCTCTGAGATACAGCCACGAACAAGTTGAGAGTTTGTGGGTGAGAGTTAAAGACCACACCAATTAAGGACAATTTGTGGCTGGGATCTACCACTGGCTGCCCCATTGAGGGGAGCTTGTGGATGAGGCATTCTTGCTCCAACTACAATAAGCTTTAGGCTCACAAGCTCTCATCCTGATGGGGGACTTCAACCACCCAAATATCTGCTGAGAAAACTACACAGAAGACTGTAAGCAATCCAGAAGATTCCTAGAGTGCATTGAGGATAACTTCCTGGTCCAGGTATTAGATAAACCAACCAGAGAAGCATTGCTTGACATGGTGCTCACCAAAGTGGAAGAGCTCATTAAAGAGATCAAGACTGGAGGCAGTTTGGGCTGCAGTGGCCACACCATGGTTGAGTTTGTGATCTTGAGGTATACGGGCTTGGCAAAGAGTAAAGTCAGGACCCTGAACATCCAGAGAACAAACTTCAAGCTATTTAAGGACCTAGTAGCTGAGATCCCCTGGAACACCATCCTTAGGGAAAAAGGAGCTGAGCAGAGTAGGAGACTCTTTAAGGATGTCTTCCTTAGAGTGCAAGAGCTCTCCATCCCCCTGTATAAAAAAGCAGGCAGGGAGGGCAGACACCTGGGATGGCTGAGCAAGGACCTGCTGGTAAAACTGAAATGCAAGATGGAAATACACAGGAAGTGGAAGCAAGGACATATGGCCTGGGAAGAGTACAGGGATGCAGTATGTTTGTGCAGGGATGGGATAAGGAAAGACAAGGCATGGATGGAACTGAGTTTGGCAAGGGATGCAAAGAATAACAGGAAGGAATTCTATAGGAACATTGCTCAAAAAAAGAAAAGCCAAGGAGAGTGTATGCCCTCTGATGGATAAGAGGGGTGAATTGGTAACAACAGACCTGGAGAAGGCTGAGGTACTCAGCTTATTTACCTCAGTCTTCACTGACAGGCTTCCCAAGTCTGTCATTTCTCTGAACCCATAGACTGAGGCTGGAGGAGCAAAGTCCCACCCACTGTAAGTGAAGAGCTGGTTTGAGACCACCTGATGAAACTGACAAGTACAAGTCTATGGGGCCTGATGACATGCATCTGAGAGTCCTGAAGGAATTAGCTGATGTAGCTGCCAAGCCTCTCCCCATCATATCTGAAAGTCCTGGCAGTCAGCAGAAGTCCCTGGTGACTGGAAAAAGGGAAACATCACTCCCCTTTTTAAAAAGGATAAAAAGTTGGACCCAGGGAACTACAGACCAGTGAGCCTCACTTCTGTGCCTGGCAAGATCATGGAAAAACTCCTCCTGGAAGTAATGTTAAGGCACATGCAAGATGGGGAGGTGATCCAAGACAAACAGCATAGCTTCACCAAGGGCAAACTGTGCCTGACCAATCTGGTGGCTTTCTACAATGGAATGACTATCTCATTTAACAAAGGAAGACTGATCGATGTCATCTACTTGGACATCTGCAAGGCCTTTGACACAGTCCCACATGACGTCCTAGCCTCCAAATTGGAGAGATATGGATTTGATGGGTGGACCATTCAGTGAATAAGGAGTTGGCTTGAAGGTTGCACACAGAATGTGGTGGTCAGAGTCCAATGGCTGTATGTTCAAGTGGGGGCCGGTGACAAGTGATGATGAGACCTCAGGGGTCTGTCCTGGGACAAGTATTGCTTAATATCTTTATCAATGACATAGACAATGTGACTGAGTGCACCCTCAGCAAATTTGCAGATGACACCAACCTGAGTGGTGCAGTTGATACAATAGAAGGAAGGGATGCCATCCAAAGGGACCTGGACAAGCTTGAGAAGTGGGCCCACATGAACTTAATGACATTCAACAAGTCCAAGTGCAAGGTGCTGTGCCTCTGGTGGGGCAATCCCAGACATAAGTACAGATTGAGAGAAGAACTCATCAAAAGGAACTCTGCAGAGAAAGACTTGGGGGTTCTGGTTGTGGTGGTTTTACCGTGCTGGGCAGCTAAACCCCACAACCGCTCTCTCACTCCCCCTCCTTTAGATGAGGAGGGGGAGAAGTAAAGCAAAGAACAACTCACGGGTTGAGATAAGGATAATTTAATTAAAGGGAAATAATTATAATAATTAAATAAAGACTACCATGAACTAAACAATTTAACTAAGGAGAAATAAAAGGGAAAGGGGAAAAAGGGAGGAAAACAAACAAACAAAATAAATGAAAGCTATATGGAAGTGCAGAGGAAAGAAATTACTCTCTACTTCCCACAAATGAGCGATGATTGACCACGTCCTTGAAGCAAGGCCTCAACGCACACAGCCGGTGTTCGAGAGGAGGACCGACGTCTTCTCAACGAGAGCCCACCCCTCCCCTCTTCTTCCTGTTTCCACCTTTTATTGCTGAGTGTGACACCACATGGTATGGAATATCCCTTTGATTGGTTTAGGTCAGCTGCCCTAGTGATGTTTCTCTCCTCACTTTTTGCCCACCCCCTAGGAGGGTTAGAGAAAGGCCCAATGCTGTGCCACTGCTGCTCAGCAGTAGACACAACACTGGTGTGATAACACTGCTGTTCCAGCTACAAGTACAGAGTACGGCACTGAATGGGCTGCTGCCGGGAAAGTTAACATTCCAGCCAGACCCAGTACACTGGTAGATCAAAAACTCGACATGAGCCAGCAGTGTGCACTTACAGCCCAGAAAGCCAACTTCATCCTGGGCTGCATCAAGAGAGGCATGGCCAGCAGGTCAATGGAGGTGATTTTCCCCCTCTGCTCTGCCCTTGTGAGGCCCCATGTGGAGTACTGTGTCCAGGTCTGGAGCCCCCAGCACAAGATGGAAGTTGATCTGCTGGAGCGTGTCCAGAGGAAGGCCAAAAAGATGATCAAGGGGCTGGAGCACCTCTACTACTAAGAAAGGCTGAGAGAAATGGGGCTTTTCAGCCTAAAGAAGAGAAGGCTCCAGAGTGAACTCATTGTGATTTTTCAGTACTTAAAAGGGACTTAAAAAAAAGTCATGAAGATAATGACAGGATGAGGGGGAATGGTTTTACATTAAAAGAGGGGAGATTTAGAATAGAGGTTGGGAGGAAATTCTTCACTCACGGTGTGGTGAGGCACTGGAACAGGTTATCCAGAGAGGTTGTTGATACCCCACCCCTGGGGAAGTTCAAGACCAGCGTAGATGAGGCCCTGAGCAACCTGATCTAGTGGGTGATGTCCGTGCCTATGGCAGTGGTGTTGGAACAGGTTATCTTTGAGGTTGCTTCCAACCCAAGCCATTGATGAATTTATGAATCACCAAATTGCACTATGAACCAAAGTGCCATGAATTTCTTCTGAAAGTGCAAATATTTCACTCCTCATAATTTTTATTTATTTATTTTTAATTACAGTAGCTAATGAATGGATTTGAAAAAATACATATGCAGGAATAAATAATATCAGTTCTGCAACTTCCAAAGTTTTGCCAGAACCAGACAGAATTCAAATGTTTTATTAATATGGTATTAGGAGTGAATTATCAATACTTTTTATTGTTGTCTGTGCATGTCTTTGTAGATGTTGGAAATTCACATAAGGAATCCTCAAAATAATTAATGAAACATTACATATTATCTGATTTTAGCAGAAAATTGACCGTGTCTGATGTATTTCTGCAACAAAAGCCCCCAAGAGTTTTTTGAAACAGATACTGTCATAAAATATCTGGTATTACTACGTACTTCATTTCTTAGGTACAGTTCCAAAGTTCAAATTGTTGAAATATACATTTTAATCTTGAAATCAAATTATTTATGACTGATATTCTATATGTTGTTTAAAAAAATAAAAACAAAAACAAAAAATGAGCAACCAACAAAAAAGACACATAGGCCACTGCTTCCTGAAATATCTCCTTGAAGTGTGGATTGTACTAAACCAGTGTCCAACCGTTCTGATCCAAAAACACATTATTGCCACCTTCTCATTCCATGGCTGCCCTGTAATTTTCTTCTTCATTTTTCAGAAGACCAAAACCCTCAGATCCCTTTCCACGGGGCTGCTCTTAAGCCCCCTGTCCCCCAGACTGTAAATATTTTCAGTATCTACCCATTCCAGGTGCAGAATCTGGCACTTGCTCTTGTTGAACCTCATGATTGTCCAGCCCTCTAGTCTGTCAAGATCTTCCTGCAAGGTCTCTCTGTCCTCAACAGAGTCAACAGCTTCCTCTAATTTAGTATTATTTGCAAACTTATTTAGTATGCATTCAATTCCTGTGTCCAGATTATTTATAAAAACATTGAAGAGAACTGGCCCTCAAATGGAACTATGGGGAACCCCACTAGTGACTGACATGTAACTATACATCAGACTGTACCCTTTGAACCTGAACCATCAGCCAGTTATTCATTCATCACAGTGTACTTGTCTAGCTGTATACTGAACATTTTGTCCAGAAGGATACTGTGAGAAACAGTATTGAAAGCTGTGTTAAGATACTAAAAGGTAACACATCTACTGGCTTCTCTTGGTCAGCTAGATGGGTAACCTTGTCATAAAAGGAAATTCAGTTTCTTAAACAGGGCTTTCCCCTTGTTGAATCTATTGTTGTCTGTGACCAATGTCTGCATTTTTTTGGAAGGGTTTTTCAATAACTCCCAGAACAATCTCCTACTTGTTTAGATCATATAGGTGAATAATAATAAATAATAATAATAATAATGAACCACAACAGTTTCATTAATAGTATTACTTATCATATGCACCTTTCTACAACATTTTTTAGTTCCTTTCATATCTGTGTCATGTAATTCCTTTCTTGTAGTTGCTATATGACAGCAGTAATGTGATAATCTAAATGTTTTGGATTTTAGGGAATTTAATTATTTTGCTTTATAGTGTACCAGTCATTAGTAGATATATATACAAAGCATAAGTATCTAATATTAAAACAAATGCTATTACTTAAGTATTTATTTATCTGAAATCTTAATTGTAGTTTAAAGGTAATGACTTAGACCTCAAAATGTTCATTTTGAATTTCTTTACTCAAACTGGTGCAGTTACTCTAATAACTATAAAATAAATATCCTTCTCTTACAAAGTAATTTATTGTTCCAAAAATTCATGTTCCAAGACATAGATGAATTAAATACAGTTACTGATAGATAAAAGATAATAAAAAACACCACACACACACACACACACAAAAAAAAAAAAAAAAAAAAAAAAAAAAGAACTCACAGAAGAGGACAGCAAGCCATAGAACCTTTTAAATGATTATTATTTTTAAATGCAGTCTGTTTTTCTCCTTCTGTTGAATAGAATATAGCTTTTGAATATAGCTTTATTATCAGATATTCTTTACTAAAATATCATTCTTTTTTCATAACTAAATGTCAGTAACAATGAAATGTACATATATTACTATATATGTACATAGCGTATGTACATATGAGCAGTGCAAATGTTTAAGTATGCACTATTAAAATCAAAGTTGTTTAAATTCCATTAGAAGAAATTCCTTTGAAATTCCATTCCAGAATAATTGGAGCATTCCAGAGTAACTGGAATTTGTAAATATTAACCAGTTTCAAAGATTAACAAGAATATATCAAAAATAATAATAGTGATAAATCTACAATATGTTTTTTTTTTTTTTTAAATACACATTAAACTTCTTTTTTCTTGTTACAGACTCCTTATTTTTCTATATTTTAAACCTTGTAATTTCATTTAATGAAAAATGATTGATAATATATATTAAAACATCCAAATATATTTGGCTTCTTTTGTTGCTTATCATAACCCCATGTACTTCCTTGGAATCTGATATTAAATCGGTTAAATAAATTGAATAAAAATGTGAATAATTTTTATTTATTTCTTCATATAACGAACATCATTAGTCTATGTTTTCTCTAGGAAAATAGCAACAACAAATCTCAAACAATGACTGTTTAATATTTCCCACTGTGCACATAGACCTGAAGTAATAATTTGTGTAAATCGTATCCTGTTGAATACTAATTATATAAGTACTGCCTCTTCAGAAGCTATTTTTGTAGCCTAATTATTGCAATTTCTCACAGTAAAAGTTCATCTGCCAAAGCAGTTGATCAAACTGACTTTCAAATCAGAGGTTGTCATACATGTGAAATCCTGCTTCCCCATTTAATTTGGAGCTCATGAGACTGTTCTATTTCTGGAAAAAGGAAAAAAAAAAAAAAAAAAAGTTTACTTTCTTTTCTTCTGTTTTCCAAGAAAGAGTCTGCAACATATTTCAAGATTTTTTGTTCATGTTATTAATAACAGTTCTCATTCTGTCTCACTACACCTGTCTTGCTATACCTGTCAAAAATAGATTTCATTGTAGGCCTTGTGTATTTGGATTTCAGAGTTTGTATTAGTTCCTTAGAGCTAAGATATACACGAATGATTTTTAACCTTTTCATAATTCACATTCTACTCATAAGTTGTTTGTTATATTACTAGTTCAGTTCTAAGCAATGTATAAATTTTATGAACTTATTGCTCCTGGAGAGAATGTTGTAATGAGCAAGAGTAATTTTGTAGCCCACAAATAAACATAACCTTTATTATTATGTTTATATTTATGTTTATTTTATTTTTTCCACGTAAGAAAGCTTTTGGAAAGTAAAAAAGGTTTTGTTTTTGTTTTGTTTTTGTTTTTGTTTTAAACCTCTCATTTTAGCACCTCTCAGTGCTTAATTCAATTTAGTAAGATTTTCATACCAATTCTTCATTTTCTTCAATTTTCTTAGAGAAAATATCTGACAGAAATCAGAATATTTTGAACTATTAACAGAACTTTTTAAGTCATTTAATATTCTCCTTTTATTAATGTTTGAAAATGTTCTGTGATACCATCATTGGTGAACCCAAACTTTCCAGATATCAAAGTGTTTTCAAAGGTTTTCAACTTCTTTGTGTTGCTGCGAAATCCATGTATCCATTCAGCTTTCTTTTTTTCAATGAATGACAGTGGAGTTACTCAGACATTCTTACTTTCTCCTTGATTAGTTGAGCATTCTTATATGTTGAAGATGACTCAAAAAAAACCACCAATATGCTTTAGTAGACAGAATAAATGTTAGATATCAACTTGAAACCTGAAGAAATGATTACATTTTCCTTCATATTTTTTTTAATTAAATCAACTAATAACATGTTACACCCAAGGCACCTGAATATTTATTTTTTATGGATTTGAAAACAGAAAGAAAATTTTTGTTCTAGGCTATATGTTCTAGGCTATATAATTAGTTTAATTTATTTTTTGCGTAGAGATTCAGACATTCACATCTATTGGATCATATGTTATAAAATCCAACAGAAAATTTGCAGTTAAGTTGATGAACAGGTCCCATCATAACTTATATACAGCAGTAAGTGACATAAATATTAATAATTTAAATAAGTTATTTCTTCTTTATTTTCTTTACGAGGAATTCCATAACCTTAGTGCAACGAACTGGTTAAAGGAATAACATCTAACTGAATCCTACAACAAAATGTATATTTAAACCTTAGAATCTATTTAAATAGTGTGACAGTAGATATTTATATCATCATAGAACAAGATTGTGCCAAAATAGAGAAATGCATAACCACACTGTTAAAAGGTTAAGATTCATGACTATTATCAATAAATATCTTCAATTTAGAGTAGCTAAAAGTGAGAATAAGAACAGTAACAAAACACACACACACACACAAAGTGGATTTAACACAGACAGGCAAACAAATTTAATTCTTCAAGAATGGTGGGAGAGGTGGATGTGTTTGATTTTTCTCAAAAATCTTTCAATGTCTGAAGTCTGAAGAGGAATTGATCTGATAGCAGTAAATATCTGCAATAATGGTATCTGTATTTTATGTGAATATCTAGTCTTTAGAATCAGAAGATAATAAATAGTGATTTTTAGGTCACATTTTATCTTTAACTGTAAAATGGATTCTAAAATAAGTGAGATGACTTATTGTCTACTGTGCTTATTTTTCCTGTTGACTAGAAGGGAAGCCTTGATGTAGATATCTTCAATATAAAATTGAAAACTTTGATGTGTTGAATTTACTCAAAAAGGTTGTAGAGCAAGGAGTGAATAAACGCTTTCTACTGTGCAAAAAGTGAAAAGTATTACTGTAATATAAACACCTGTCTTTTTATCTGGAAAGAGGCATCCTTCTAAACTAAACATTGCAACATAACATTATCTGTCTCTGGAGTTTGGCAGTTTATACTGCAAAACCATTCAAATCATGCCCAGTAATAGTTTTAGATCATATCAGAAAGCATTCTTCCGGAAAACTCCCACACATAGTATGGTATGAACAAATAGCCTGTAATGAGCAGTGGAATGGGACCAACCAATTCTGAAGGCTAAGAGAGATTAATGGATTGCATACAGTTGGTCTCAGTGCCAGGAAATAGCCTGGCAAATTATGTACAGCAAAGGCATAAGCCAGTACACTCCCTAACTTGAGAAGCTTAAGATCACAAAGATGCTATATCTACTGTTAAGAATGATTCTATCATACCATGTAAAGAATTGCACATCAGTAAGTCTATAGAATGTATAATACTTTTATTTATACATATATATATTGCATATGTATATTTTATATATATTAATTATTTCACTTATGGTCACCCTATTTCAGAACATATATATGATATCTCCACCACTTACTATTGTGGTGGAAGAACACATTTTTGTCCGTGTGTGTATCTGAGTTATATATATAGATATATATATAGTGGTGCAATTGCTTAAGGAACTAGGATAATAAAACTAACATTCACGTTAAAGAAAACATACAGCATTGAAGAAGCTTTCAAGGTAGGGCATAGCTGCATTACCCGAGTGTTCCCTAGGCTTCCAACCTTAGATGCTATCGTGCTGGAGGAACCTGGTGTGCTAACTCTAAGGAACAGTACGGAGCATAGAGTGGAGTGGAGACACCACGGCTAGGCTCTGTGACCAGGTGGGGACTCTATTGTTCATGTGCACACCGAGACTGATAAACTGCACTTTTTGCCACCCTGAGCCAAGGACCTGTTATGTTTTGACAAATGCTGTACCCTAGTGTACTTTTGCTCAATATAATATCATTATAATACCAAAACACACTGCCATCCCAAGAGCTACCCTCCTCCAAAGTGCAACCATCCCTCACTGAGCATGCACTCTGAATTTCTGGGAGCCTATTACTTTAAATGGAGAAGGGAGAACTTTTCACCAATCATAACTAAGATATGCTTGACTAGAATCACTCAAGCTCCACCTAAAAGATAGAAAATAATATAAATTGGCCTAAGAGAGAAGAGAAGTTAGGGAAGATACCACCATCAGGGGAGATAACATCGTGAGGGAATACACCATCCTGAGGACCTCCTGACCCCTGGGATCAGTTGATGGGCTGAGCTTCTTTTCCCCCTGCATTGGGACGTCTTTGGGTGAGATTTGAACACTTGGTTATACTGTGTGTCTCTGAGGAAAATTAGAAATCTCTATAGAATCTTTGTGCCTTTTAACGTGTTAGTTTCCAGGCTGCCCATCTGTGTCATCTGTGTATTTCATGCATGCTAGCTTGCTTTTGAAGACAGTAACTATCACCGGCAATCCAAAGAACCTTTTTACCTGTTGCTGTAATAAATTGTACTTGATTGCATTGGTCCTAGCCATGATAGTTCTCATTAAACACGACTAGAGTAAGGGTGATTATACGTTATTGGTGAATCCGTGACCGTGGTAGTTAGTGCTCTGAATCCAGCCAGACCCCTAATGGTTAATGTGTTATTGGTGAATCTGACTGGACCCTTAACGGTTAATGCATTATTGGTGAATCTGTGATTGTGATAGTTCAGTACCCTGAATCCAACTGGACCCATAACGTTTAATCAGCTACACCCCTTAGCGCTACATATATATATTAAAAATATTTTATAAAATTTAATTTCATGTAATCCATGAATGCTTATTTTGGTCATTTGCTTCAATAGGACTGGATTAGTGATCGCATGATTAAATTTCCCTGATTATAAATGGATGAGTATATTCATTAAGCTCACTTAAATACATGACAAAAAAAAAAAGTATGATGTATTGAAGCTAAACATTCTGAAATACATGGCAATACGTGTTTTTCATCAAATGTTAAAATGCTGTAATCTTAGAAACCTAACTTTTTAGGGAGAAAAAAAAAAAAAAGTTCAATTTTGTATGCTTTGTACAAGCTGGCAGGAAAACCAACCAGCTTGTACATGCTACAGTAGTTCTGCTTTGTATATGACATGAAATCATGCCATATGTCACCATATGTCACATTAGAGAGGTGTGTGGTAAAGACATTAAAATATTATGAGATCTTCTTCATAAAGACATAAAACTGACTAATCTTTCATTTAGCAAACCTGAGACCAGTTTCTGAGATTAAACTGGTACTCAAGATACAAATACTGGTAAT
Source organism: Aythya ferina (assembly GCF_964211825.1). Taxonomy (NCBI): domain Eukaryota; kingdom Metazoa; phylum Chordata; class Aves; order Anseriformes; family Anatidae; genus Aythya; species Aythya ferina. The sequence continues at coordinate 51,506,272 of NC_140296.1, forward strand.
GTTTTAGGTGTTATAAATGGCTCGGGATTCAAATTAGGATTAAATAAAAAAATAGGATTTATTGAAAGAATATAAAGGAATAGAGGTAAGCAAACAGCGCTGGGTGCACCGGGAGTCTCCGCTCCACCAGGACGCACACCAGTTACATCAAGCAGCTGATTTTTATGCTCCTAGACTAATACATATTCATTACTACTTCTAAAAAAATAGATTATTAAAATTAGCTTCCGGGGTGCAGTCCCTCCTTCTGGAGCATGCGCAGTCTCCTCTGGGGTCTCTTCTGGGGGTCTCTAGGGGTCTTTCATGCTGAAGGCTCACAGTCTTCCTCTCCACCTTTGTACTTACTGGGCACCATACCAAGTTTACAGAACATCCTCTTCAAGTCTTGTCTCCCAGCTGTCCTTCAGCTTCTTTCTCCTTCCTCTTTATCTCTCGGCCCCCCCTAACCAGATACCAAAGATCCGCATAGTATCCCATAACAGTCACTAGTTGTTATCAGTTGTTCTGAAACTCCCAGACACATGAGTAATTAAAACATTCTTCCCCAGCCATTCACAGACACATCTATAGCAGTGTTAGAAATAGAAGTCCGGAATAACAAAAGCAAACAGGTTCATAAATTTAAGAAGTGATAAATTGACTAGAATGAGGGGGAGACTGGGACACACTGCAGCTGTGGTTCAAGAATTAAGTTGCCAGTGCAGGGCCCAGAGGCAGACAGGATTCAAACAGAATTGTTCTTTATGGACACAAATTGTTAAAACATTCCTCACATTAGGTAAAGCATCTCTATCAGTATTTTAATCTTTTTACACTCTTATTCTGAACAATACCTCCAAAGAAACTTGCACTGTAATTACATAAACTACCGCTTTGGAAAAGAGGTCATAAATTCAAAAGCAGTTAGTAAAAGGGATTTTAATATCAAGTATTTTATCTCAGGTGCTACCTAGAGAAATATTTCAATGAAAATATTTGACCATTTATTTTTTAGCACCATGGCAAGACATCTAAGAGTGCACTTAAATCTTATTGATTTAAAGCTCTATTAGAATTAAAATTGTCCATAAAGCCCTATTAGAATTGAATTAGAATTGAATTTGGCCAGGGAAAACAAGGGCAACAAGAAAAGCTTCTATAGATATGCTAGTGATAAAAGGAAGACAAGGGAAATTGTGGGCCCTCTCTGGAAAGGAATGGGAGACAAGGTTACTTGAGATACAAAGAAGGCTGAGGTACTCAGTGACATTTTTGCCTGCATCTTCACTGGCAAGAGCTCCAGCCAAATAGCCCAAGTCCCAGAATGCAAAGGCAGGGACTAGTAGAATGTATAACCACACACAAAAGAAGATCAAGTTCAAGTCTAAGGAGCCTAAAAGGTATAGAAATTCATGGGACCTAATGAGATACATTCACAGGTTCTGAGGGAGCTGGTGGATGTAGTTGCTGTGTCCATAATATTTGAGATGTTGTGGCAGTCTGGAGAAGTTCCCATTGCCTGCAAAAGGGGAATTCCAACCTCCCATTTTCAAAAAGGAAAAAATGAAGGACCCATGGACCCATTTCCATGCTAAGGCACATGGAAAAAAAAGGCAATTGGTGACAGCCAACATGGCTTCACTAAGGGCAGATCATGCCTGACAAATCTGATGGCCTAAGATGGGGTTACAGCATTGGTGAATAGGGGAAAAGCAACTGACATCACCTACCTGTATTTGTGCAAAGTGTTTGACACTGCCCTGTATGACATCCTTGTCTCTAAACTGGAGAGATGTGGATTTGACAGGTGGATCTCTCAATGGGTAAAGAATTGGCTGGAAGGTCACTCTCAAAGAGTTATGGTCAACAGCTCAATGTCCAGTTGGAGACCAGTAATGAGTAGTGTTCTCAGGGTTATTGGGGGGTTGATATTGGGAATGGCACTGTTTAATGTCTCTTTTGGTGACACAGACAGTGAGATGGAGTGCACCCTCATCAAGTTTGCTGATGACACCAAGCTGTGTGGTGTAGTAAACGCACTGGATGGAAGTGATGCCATCCAAAAGGACCTGGACATGTTTGAAGCATGCACCCATGTGAACCTCATGAAGTCCAACAATGTGTGAGGTCTTGCATCAGCACTGAAGCAATCCCAGGCAAAAATACAGGCTGGGTGGAGAATAGATTGAGAGCAGCCCTGAGGAGGACCTGCAGGTGTTGACTAATTAAAAGCTCAACATGAGCTGGCAATATGTGCTTGTAGCCCAGAAAGCCAACTGAATCCTGGGCTGCATCAAAAGAAGCATGGCCGGCAGGTCAAAGGAGGTGATTCTCCTCCCTCTCTCGAGACCCCATTTTTAGTGGGGAGTCCCAGTTTAACCCAATGTTTCGTTGGGTTAAAAACTGGCTGGATAGCCGGGCCCAAAGATTTGTGGTGAATGGAGTCAAATCCAGTTGGAGGCCGGTCACTAATGGCGTTCCCCAGGGCTCAGTACTGGGGACAGTCCTCTTTAATATCTTTATCGATGATTTAAATGAGGGGATTGAATGTACCCGCATTAAGTTTGCAGATGACACCAAGTTAGGTGCGTGTGTTGATCTGCTCGAGGGTAGGAAGGCTTTACAGGAGGATCAGGATAGGCTGGACCAATGGGATGAGGCCAACTGTATGAAGTTCAACAAGGCCGATTGCTGGGTCCTGCACCTGGGGCACAATAACCCCAAGCAGAGCTACAGGCTGGGAGAGGAATGGTTGGAAAGCTGCCTGGCAGAGAAGGACCTGGGAGTATTGGTTGATAGTCGGCTGAATATGAGCCAGCAGTGTGCTCACATGGCCAAGAAGGCCAATGGTATCCTGGCTTGTATAAGAAGCAGTATGGTGAGCATGAGATAGGGAAGTGATTGTCCCCCTGTACTCGGCTCAGGTGAGGCCGCACCTTGAGTACTGTGTTTAGTTTTGGGCCCATCGCTACAAAAATGACCTTGAGGTGCTTGAGAGAGTCCAGAGAAGGGCGACAAAGCTGGTGAGGGGCCTGGAGAACAAGTCCTATGAGGAGTGGCTGAGGGAGCTGGGCTTGTTTAGCCTGGAGAAAAGGAGGCTCAGGGGCGACCTTATCACTCTTTATAAGTACATTAAAAGAGGCTTTAGGGAGATGGGGGTTGGCCTATTCTCCCATGTGCCTGGTGACAGAATGAGGGGGAATGGGCTAAAGTTGCACCCGGGGTGTTTTAGGTTGGATATTAGGAAGAACTTCTTTACTGAGAGGGATGTGAGGTATTGGAATGGGCTGCTCAGGATAGTGGTTGAGTCACCATCCCTGGAGGTCTTTAAAAGACGTTTAGATGTTGAACTTAACAATATGGTTTAGTGGAAGACTTGTTAGTGTTAGGTCAGAGTTTGGACTCGATGATCTTGAGGTCTCTTCCAACCTAGACAATTCTGTGATTCTGTGATTCTGTAAAGGCAGCCCCATTTAACCCTGTAAGAAGGACACAGACCTATTAAAGAAAGTCCAGAGGAGTGTCACAAGTATGGTCAAAGCACATCTGGAACACCTCTTCTGGGAAGACAGGCTGAGGGATTTGTGGTTGTTTAGCCTGGAGAAGACTCCAGAGAGACTTTATAGAAGCCTTCCAGTATCTTAAGAGGGCGTACAAGAAAGTTGGAGAGAGACTCTTAATCAGAGAGCATAGTGATAGGACAAGGAGTAATGGCTTTAAACTGAAAGAGAAGAGATTTAGATTCGATATCAGAAAGAAATTCTTTACTGAGAGGGTGGTGAGTCACTGGAATGGGTTGCCCAGAGAAGTTTTTAATGCAACTGAAAGTGTTCAAGGCCAAGTCAGATGGAGCTTTGAGTTCTAGTGGAAGATGTCCTTCCCATGCCAAGGAGGTTGGAATTATATGATCTTTAAGGTCCCTTCCAATCCAAACCATTCCATCATTCTATGATTTCAAGGTGCAGTTAAGAGCCAAAAGTAAGATCACAATCAGATGTTATAAACAATAACATAAACAATATAACACATAAACAATAACAAAGTATATAAACAATATTTGTATGTTTAAATCTCTAGGGTTCTGAAATACAGGCAGATAAATCAACATGGAAACAAACAACTTCTTGTTTTCTTTGTGTAATTAAAATATACATAAAGATAGAGTAACTTGAAAACTCTCTCATATTGATACTCATAGTATCAATTACTATACAGATGTTATTTTGTGCTTGGATATGAAGCTAATGAGTTATTTTCAAAAATGTTTCAAAAAATATTTTATTATTTGAAGTTTAATTCTTTCCCAGACATGAGTATTTTCTTACACATTTATCTTGCAAATGAATACTTAATACCAAAATATAAGGATTTAGAAATAAATATAAATGCCCCAAATTTTGTTTCATAAGAATGTCCTAAATAGATATATGATATACTAAATTGTTGACCTATATCTAAATTTGATTGTGCACCTGTGCAAGTATTCATAATGATTCCAGTAGGAAAGGCACTCAGACACCATAAATAATTGATTAAAATACCATTTATCTGAGCTAACATTACGAGTAAAAAGGATAGATAACTATATCCATTCAGATGCTGGAAACCTGGTATCTGTTGTTCTGAATTGGATAAACCTCCAATAAGGGCATGTAACGTGTTGCAGATCCTTTCCATTGAGTGGTTTCCTGGCTTTTTCATCTTTAAATTTTTGATAGAATGTTCTTAAAAGAAAACAGCTCTATTCATCATTTTTTTACAGTCAAGCTCAAGGATGTTCACATAAGAACATAACTCTTTTGTATGCAAATGACCAAGACAAGGATACACAACTGACATAATCACCATTGCCAAGTGAGAGCTGCCTACAGGTGCCTCTGTTAACTAATTAAGTTTATCCAGCAACCAAGAACCATGTTCAGTGCAACAGAGGACTGAAGGCTAAGTGTTGCTTGCAGCCAGTGCAGCACAGCACCGGTTTGCTTAGCTTCTGGGTATATCACTCACTCCTCAATGTGCAAAAGCCTTCCAGTTAGAATCACTAGTGACAATTTATGTTTCTGCAAGTGTATATAAATCTCTCCAAGAAAATTAAGAAAGAAACACAACACTGTTTCAAGTAAAAATCTGGGGAAAAAAAATCATTTCAAGAATATTTATTTATTTGAAATTAAGTTGTTTTTGTTTGTTTGTTTGTTTTTTTTTTGGTGTGTTTTGTTTTTGTTGTTTGGTTTTATCTTTTCTTACTTTCTCTGACAGGTGACTTTGGAAATCATCTGTGGAAAGTCTACTAGAAAGTTCACAAGAAAGTCTACTAGAAGGTTCACAAAAGGAAACAAAAATTGTATCTTTTTGTAGAAACAATTACAATTAAAATAAAACTTTCATTTTGACTTCTGTAAAAATTATTTTCTGATTTTATGTTCCAGATAGACCTCTGTTCTTGAAGAAAAATAAAACACAGGAAGTAATGGACAAATAATGGACAAATTCCTCTGCAGGATAAAGGGAAAATGTTTCAAAATATTGTCAAGTCAAACAATTTTTGGCCAGTGTGTATAATCTAAATCAATATAGATTAACGGTATTCATAAAACTTTCCCTCATAGGCTTCTTCTAGTAAAAAAAAAGTAATGCTTATCTAGTTTATGTAAACTATAAGGTCGTAAGGTTTCATTCAGTTTTATTAATTATATCTAATAAAATGATGATTGCAATATCATTTAAAACATAGCCTTTATTCACTTGGTGTTATTCTAGCTTTTATCAATATAAATCCATGAAGCCTGTGTGATGCCTAGCCTTCAGTTACTAGTCCATTAATTAGTGTGCAAAAGTCAGTAAAAAACCTTCTGAAATTGATTCCTTGAGGTAACAAATTGTTGTTTTTTTTTTGACTTAACTGAATTTTTGTTTACATAGCCACTGAAGTGGCCTTATAGTTACTTTTTTTTTTTTTTTTTTTTTTTCTGTTTTCTTTTTCCCAAGAGCATACAAATTGTTTTCCCTAGAAAATTCACAACTGACAACATTGTTTCCATCTGAAGATTTGCTACTTGTGGCAGTAAACAACGTAGATGTTACAGCTCAGACTCAATACTGCTGATTATCTGCCTATTCTTGCCTTAATAAACATTTTATTTCAGTTTCTGTGAAATATGAAAACTATTAAACTTCACTTGCTTTTACAGTAATAAACAAAACCAATCATAATAAAACACTCTACTATTTCAGATACAAAACCGAAGTGCTCTGGTACTAATTTATAAGAGAGAAAAGATGTAACTCAAATCTTCATTGAAGTTACTTGTAGATATGTCATCATGCTACATTTATTTATTTATTTATTGGCTGGTAGTAGTGAACATTTTCATTAGATATTGTCTCTAGAAATAAAAGTTTATTTATATATTATATCATGTTGTAAAGACAAAACAAAATTAAAAAAAATAGAGACAAATACCACCTATGATTTGGATTTGTATTTCCAGCATTCTCCTGTTTTCAGAAGTGAGGCTTTTATAGAAGTATATCATATATTAACGTTGCTGCTAATGAATATTTTCCCAGTTTATTTTTATTTTTATTTTTATGTATTTATTTTTTTTAAGAAGCAATAGCACAACATTACTGGCATTAGAATGTAAACAATCAAACTTACCATAAGTTAATTTAGCTCTCCAGATTCCATCAATCATATTGAATAAGGGTTGACCATGGCTCCTTAAAAGTATGTCTAGTCAAAGCATTCCCACGAGGCTGAAAAGTCTGACACAGTTATTAAGGCAGGGTAGTATCTCACCAACTTACACAGACTGGTTAGGCTGGTGGTTTATCCTAATGTGGCCCAAGTGGCCCAAGTGGTCTTATGATGAGATCAAGTGATCAAGCGCTTTTTATTTATTTATTTTTTTTTGTCTTGCCTTTTCTTTTGAGTATTCTAGCAGCTGCAATTCATAAATGAAAAGCAGACTCACATTTAGACATTTTAATCTAGGGGTATAGAATTTGGACCTGAATTCTACCCTTGATTTCTGCAATCTTACTCTGTCTTTTCCAAATTTTATTCAGTCTTGTGTATTCAGAAATATTTCGTATTATTAATTTACTTGTGTCCAAAGTAAACCCTAGAGTATGTTCTAATTAACTTGTCTAACTTGTCATTTAGTTTTCACAGTTAGATCATAAGACAAACTGCAAAGATTAATATACAGTTTCAGGTAAGCACTTTAGAAAATGAAATTGGCTAGTAGTCTCTTATCATGACCCTCTGTGTCAACCTGACCTTCCCACACTGAGCTGGCATTTAGAAGTACCAGTCACATCTACAAAGTAATTCTAGCTCTTCTAATTTCCTGACACAAGCAGAATTACCAATGGAAGCAAACGATGGGTTAGTTTCATGCAACCAACCTATTCAAAACCAGTTTAATCTAAATGCTTTGATAAAGTACCTTTCCCCAGGACACCTAGTCCCTAGTGTATCATGATAAAACACTTCCTGGAGATTTTCAGTGAAGTCTAATAAGATTTCAGCACTTTGATACTAAAAAGTTTCATGGAAAAGAAGGAAAATAGCAGTTGAAAATGTGTCAAAACTGAACAATCAGTCCTTGTTTGTTTCATCAAGATGGCAAGTAATTTAATTAAATGTGCTGTGCCTTGCTGACACTTTCACATATCTCTTTTATATGGAGCTGCACCTGTGATTTAAAGTTAACCATAAACAATATTCTTCCCTTTCTTCTCTAAGTGCCAACTTATTAGTTAAAAGCCTGCTGCCATATGGTGGAGCGGTATCTGCTGAAAAAATCAATTAAAATAAACTTCTAAAGAAAAATCTTTCAAAAGAAAAGATTGCAGGATTTTCAGTAACAATACAGGTATTTGAGTTTGGTATTTAACTTAAAAGAATTAATTAATTCCCCTACAGTATTGTGTAGGGGAAAATGAATAAACAAACAAAGCCAAGAAATGTTTGTCCTTTTAGTCATGCCTTAGTCTCACTAGCTACAGGATACTGATAAAGCCCTTTCCCTTTGAACTTAATTCCAGAAACTTTGTATTAGAATGAGATAAAACAGCTGGCAGGACTAGTCTACTCAAGTTTACCAAGACATTACTGTAACATCAAAATTAACATCTATTCAGGTGTCATGGTTTAAATTGCAGCTGTGTTTTGAAAGAATTCATCACTGGAACTTACTTTGCTTGACAGATGCATCTTAGTTATTGGATTTAGAATCATAGAATCATTAGGGTTGGAAAAGACCTCAAAGATCTGTAAGTTCATTGACTCACTATCTCACTTCCATCTGTACAGAGAGGTTTTTATGATATCTATCTCTTTAAATGAAACCTAGTGGAAAATTTAGCATTGAACTATGTAGGTCAGTGTCTCAAATTTGCAGGGTAAGTTACCAACATTGATTCAAGGAAACAGTTTGGCCCATAGTGACAATAATATATGTTAAAGTGTTTCTCAGTTTGCAAATAGCTAGCTGTATATGTCACAATGAATTTGCGTGTCCACTGGCTTCCTCTTTTGTGTTGTCCTCTGTTCACTCCAGCAAATACTTGGTACAACTTGGCCCATTAAATATCAAAAATCAGGAAGAAATCACAATTTTTCACTTCCTAAGGAATTAACTGTCACAGCGACTGTTTCTGTGGGGAATATTTCTATATTTCTATTTCTATTTCTATTTCTAATTTCTATTGAAATGACTGAGTTAAGTTACCAACTTCTATATTGCTCTGTGTATTTTTTTTTCTTATTAGTGTATGATCCTTTTCCCTTAAGCAGCTAAAGCTGCTAACATATTTAAAGAATATAATATTAAGCTCATTTTTATATGTTTGCCACAAGTAATGACATTGTGTAATTTTATGCAATATGAAATTAAAAAAAAAAAAAGATCCTAAACTGTGAATTGCTGTTCCAATGTTTTGATATGTCACTGTATAGTACCAAGATTTACATTTGTTCAAAGGAGACTAGGAGAAGTCAGGGTGTGGCATTCCTAAACAAAAATATTTCTAAGATGTAGGGCAACTTGAGTCTTTCAAATCAACTGAAGGTAGGTTCAAGAGTAGATAGACTAGAGAACTCTTTTATTGAAATCTGAAAACACTAAGACATTTTGAATGTTCCTAGAAGTGAATATAATATTACATTTTTAAAAGTAAAGAAAATGGTAGAGATGGAAAATAGAAGATGAATTATAACATTATATGATAATGTAATGATTATTGTAGGGAGCATATGGAAGTTAACGTTTACGATTCTAATTAGGTAAATGTATTGCCAAATGGTTTTCCAGACAGTGTATGTTTATACAACTTTTATATAGAGAGCTTTACATATGGAACAGGATTTTATCTGTTATTCCAATCAATGTGGAAAATATCATACAATCTCTTATAAATAAGTTATTATTATTTTTTTCACAAAATCATAAAATGTAGAATCATCTGAATATATGGATAGCGTGCCACTGATGGGATAGGATTAGATAATTACTAAATTGAATATTATCAGGGCTTAGCATAATGTATAAAATTAATTAATTAATCCACACCTTTCTGGTAGATGTATTACACTTTTTTTTAGAATTTGCAGAGGAAAGATTTGTTGTTACTGTTGTTGTTATTGTTGTTGTTGGTTGGTTGGTTGGTTGGTTGGCTTTGATCTGTTTACCTGTTCTGAGAATTAAGATGGCAAAGTATAATTCTTAAGAAGATGATTGCAAAAATCATGTGTGTTCAATATATGCATTCTGTTTTGAGATTCACAGAATCACTGCATCATAGAATGGTTGAAGTTTGAATGGACCTCTGGAGGTCATCATGTCAAACCCTTTTGACATGGAGGGTTTTTTTTTTTATACGAGGGGACACATAGGGTGCTTTGCCTAGGACCATGTACAAACAGGTTTTGAAAATATCCAAAAAGGGAGAATTCACAGCTTTTCTGAGCAGCCTATGCATGTATTTGGTCAATCTCATAGGGGAAAAAAAAAAAAAAAAAAAAAAAAAAGAGAGAGAGAGAGTTTCCTAATGTTCAGACAGAACCTTGAACCTCCTGTGTTTTAGTTCATGCTCACTGTTTCTTGTCCTGTCACTGGACACAACTGATAACAGCCTGGCTTCACCTTCTTTGCACCCTCCCATCAGATGTTTACAGACATCAATAAGATCCCTCCTAAGCCCTGCAAATGGGAAGCTTAGAACTGGACAGAAGTGATATCCAGGTGTGGCCTCACCAGTGCTGAGTAGAGGGAAAGAATCACCTCTCTTGACCTGCTGGCAAGACTTTACTTGATGCAGCCTGAGTGATCCCTGCTTTATTCTTGTGCACAGGGATATTTCTCCCCAGGTGCAGGACTCTGCACTTCTGTTGTGTTTTCACAATGATGAACGCCACCATACCACTTTCTCACTCCCCCTCCCCAAAACAACAGGGAGAGAAAATACGATGGAAAACAAACAAACAAACAAACAAACAAAAACCCTCATGAGTCATGAGTTAAGATAAATATAGTTTTATTAAAGGATAAGAAAGAAAAAAAAAATAAAATAAAGGATAAACTGAAGCAAAGGGAGAAAACAGTTATTCTCTAATTCCCATCAGCAGGCAATGCTCAGCCATGTCTTCAGAAGCAGAATCTCAATATTCATAGAGGTTGCTCTTGAAGACAGTTTCTTCAATAAACAAGTTCCCCTCTTATCCTTTCCCTTCCCCGGATTTTATAGCTGAATGTGATATCATACAGTATGGAATATCCCTTTGGTCAGTTTAGATCAGCTTCCCTGGCAATATCCCCTCCCCCAACCTACCACCTATTGGTTTGGAGAGACAGTCTTGATGTTGTGTTAGCACTGCTCATCAATAGACAAAACATTGGTGAGATATCACTGTTGTTCTAACTACAAGTGCAGAGCACAGCAAAATATGGGCTGTTGTGGGGAAAGCTAATACTGTCCCACCCAGCTGAACTTCATGAGGTTCCTGTCAGCATATTTCTCCATCCTCTCCAGGTCACTGTGGAAGGCAGCATGACCATCTGGTGTATCCACCACTCCTCTGAGCCATCTACAGATCTGCTGAGAGTACATTCTACCTCATCCTCTAGATCTTTAATAAAGATGTAGAACAGGACTGGATGCAGTGTTGACCCCTGGGCTACACCACTACTTACTGGCCTCCTACTAGACTTTGTGCTATTGATTGCCACTGTCTGGGCTCAGCCATTCAGCCATTTGTCAGTTCATCTCACGGTCTGCCCATCCAGCTCATACTTCAATTGCTTCTCTATGAGGATCATCCTTGAAGGTCTTCAAGACCAGGTTGAATGAGGACCTGGGCAATCTAATCTAGTGGGTGGCATCCCTGCCCATGGCAGACGGGTTGAAACTAGATGATCTTCAAGGTCTCTTCCAACACAAGACATTCTATGATTCTGTGATTCTATGATATATGATTCTAGATCATATAATCTAAATTAAACTTATCCTCTTTTAGTTTAAAACCATTCCCTCTTGTCTTATCATTATTTACCTGAGTAAATAGTCCTTCTCCATTCTTTTTGTAAGACCCCTTTAAGTATTGAAAGGCCACAGTGAGGCCTCCCCTGGAGCCTTCTCTTCCGCAGGCTGAACAGCCCCAGCTCTCTTAGCTTTTCTTTATAGGAGAGGTGCTCCAGACTTCTGATCATCTTTGTGGCACTCCTCTGGACTCACTCTAACAAGTCCACATCCTTCTTGTGCTGGAGTCCCCAAACCTGAACAGAGTACTCCAACTGGGGCCTCACAAGAGCAGAGTAGAGGGGGACAATCACCTCCCTTGATCTGCTGGTCACAATTCTTTTGATGCAGTCCAGGATGCAGTTGGATTTCTGGGCTGAAAGTGCACACTGATGGCTTTCATCCACCAGAACAACCAAGTATCTCTCCATAGGGCTGCTCTCAATGATCTTGTGGTGGAAAGCATAAAAGATGTTACAGAAGTCCAGGATATCCACTGCTGTGACTGCTCTACCCTCTTCTACCAGGCCAGTAATTTCATTATAGAAGTTGATCAGTTTGGTCAAGAATGATTTTTCAATCCATACTGAGTTCTCCTGCTGAAGACTGACTGGCCAATAGTTCTCTAGGTCCTCCTACTTGCTCTTCTTGAACACAGCAGTGACATTTCCTTTCCTCCAGTTTTTGGGCTCTTATCCCAGTCACCATGACTAATTAGAGATTTTTGAAAATGGCTTCATGATGACATCAACCAGCTGCCTTAGCATGTGTGGGTGTATGAGAGTGGATTATAAGGTTTGTATGGGGCCAGGAGCAGCAGCCACCCCCACATGTACAAAAGGTGTCCCTAAGGAGTGCAAGTGACCAGGACTATGGTGAAGAGGGTGGGCGTGACAGGTCAGTTTGTGCTGCAGTTCATGTGGGAGGGTGAATGGGGAGCATGGAAGGAGGGTTGCTTTCTTCAACACTTGGGGAAAAAAAAGAAGGAGATCTCTACAGAAACAAAAATGGTTTCTACCTGCTGTGCTTGCTGGGCTGAAGCTGAAACCCAAACGGAGGGGCCACAACCTTCCAGGCAGATTCCTATATCCAAACAGACCTCTTGAGGACCAAAAGAGCTGCCCAGATGCTCAGTTCCAGGGCACTCCAAAATCTGGAAGTCCTCCTAGGGCCTGAAGGCAGAGGTGGGTGTCCACAGGTGCAAGTGTTCCCAGCTGGATGAACTTTTCAAACAGGTGGCTCTATTACAAAATGAGCTCACCAGGTAATGTAGCATCCAGGAATGTGAGCGGGAGATTGATAAATGGTATTATTTGCTGACACAGGCAAAGCAACAGCCCTGCTTTAAGCAAGAAGGTAAGTTAACTTCAAGCCCTGAACTGACAGACTTGACTTACTCACAGGACAAGGGTTCTCACCTCTGCTTGGAGAAGGAGAAGTCTGTCACTTGCCCCTGAAGTTCCCCTATGCAACAGATACAATATTCAAGGGATGGAAAAAAGAGAGTGAGTGAGTAATGGTCTAGGAAAGGGCAACTGTGCGAAGTTGGTCCAGTCCACCACTTACATTGCCAAAAAGGAGTGGAAGGTGTAATTGGAGATTCATTGTTGAGAGGCACTGAGGCACCCATTTGTCATCCAGATAATCTCTCTAGAGAGGTTTTCTGCCTGCCTGAGACCTGCATTGACAAAGAGGCTTCCAAGCCTGGTGGGGCCAGAAGACTACCTTTCATTCTTATGCTTTCATGTAGGGTCAAATGACCTCTTTGCTGCAGCAAAAGACTCTAAAATATCAAAAGGGACTTTATGATAGAACAAGGAGGAAATGGTTTTAAACTCAAAGAGGGGAGATTTAGATTAGATGTGGAAGAAATTCTTTACTCAAAGGGTGATGTGGCACTGGAACAGGTTGCCCAGAGAAGTTGTGGATGCCCCATTGTCGTGGTTCCGCTCAAGTGGGCAGCCGAGCTCCACCACAGCCGCTCTCTCACTCCCCCTCCTCAAAGAGGAATGGGGAGAAAATATGTGAAAAGGGGCTCAAGGGTTGAGATAAGGACGAGAAAATCACGCAATAATTATTGTAACGGGCAAAACAGACTCGGCATAAGGAGATAGTAAGATTTATTGCCTATTACTAACAAGCGAGAGAAGTGAGAAAACAAAGGAAAAAGCAAACCAAAAGCACCTTCCCCCCCATCCACCCTCTTCCTCCTCCTCCCCCCGAGCGGTGCAGGGGAACGGGGGAATGGGGGTTATGGTCAGTCTACAGCACTTCTTCTCTTCCGCTCCTTCTCGGTCACTCTTGTCCCCTGTGCTGTGGGGTCCCACCCACGGGATGTAGTCCTTGATGAACTGATCCGGCGTGGGCTTCCCACAGGCAGCAACTCATCCAGAACTGCTCCAGATATGGGTCCGTACCACGGGGTCCATCCCTCAGGAGAAAACTGCTCCAACCTGGCTCCCCTATGGGCAGCAGCTCCTGCCAGGTCACCTGCTCCTGCGTGGGCTCCTCTCCACGGGCTACAGGTCCGGCCCAGAATCTGCTCCGGCAGGGGTCTTCCACAGGCGGCAGCCTCCATCGGTGCAGGGCCACCTGCTCCACCGTGGTGTCCTCCACGGGCTGCAGCATGGAACCCTGCTCCACCATGGTACTCCATGGGCTGCAGGGGGACATCCTGCTTCACCATGGTCCTCACCACAGGCCGCTTGGGACTTCTGCTCCGGCGCCTGGAGCACCTCTCCCCCTCCCTCTACACTGACCTTGGCACCTGCAAGGCTGTTCTCTCACTCCCCGGCTGCTGTCTGGCGCAGCGTTTTTTTCCCTGTCTTAAATATGCTCTCACAGAGGCGCGAACAACATCGCTTATTGGCTCAGATCTGGAAAACAATGGGGCTCTTCCCAAACATGGGGCAACTTCTAGATCTTTCTCACAGAAACCACCCCTATGGCCCCCTACTACCAAAACCTTGCCACATAAACCCACTACACCCATCCATGGAAATGTTCAAGGCTAGGTTGGATGGGGCTTTGAGCAGCCTGGTCTAGTGGAAGGTGTCTCTGCCCATGGCGGAGAGGTTGATCATTAAGGTCTCTCCCAGCCCAAGCCATTCTATGACTCTATGATTCTATGATATTAGAGAGGAAACTTTTCCAGCAATGAAAAATGCAGTGTGTAACAGTTGACCTGATCATCATTTGGTTAGTGGCTTCCATGCTAAAATATGTGGCCAGATTATATTGCATCATAAATGAATATAATCATGTTACTATTCATTCTTCCAACCCAAATCATTCTATGATTCTATGATTCTATGATTCTATGATGACTTACATGTACATGTATGTATGTCCAGTTTGCTTAGGTTAAATAAATATTATATTTTAAATGTGATTCCAACCTAATTTTCAATCTTTAAACTGTAAAGAAATCTGAGAGCATATAATTTTGCTTTCTTTCTTGTTTCACAAATGTTTAAACTGTATGATTTTTAAATACCTCCTTTAAATTCCTTTGTTCAGGCAGTGAATCAAGAACTAGATCTCCTTTGTTGAAAATGCAAATTTAGACTTAACTCACATATAGATTCTTTCAGAAAGCTAATTTTAGTGTTCTGCAGTCTGGAAATTCGAGTCTTACTCCAAATAGAAGGATTAAAGTTATTTGTATATGAATTATAACTCTTTTCCTGATATTGAATTAACTGTTTGAGACTCCTTTATCTTTCTGTGAACTGAAGAAGAATCATATATATATATATATATATATTATACTGGAAATGTGACCTCCAGGTAACTGAACTTCCCCCAAAATAACCTCACTGAAAGTGCCTGCAGCATTTTCACTGCAAAACTTAGATTTGACTCTCAAACTTATTAATTGAATCCTTAACAGTCTGTCTTACTTTTCTTTAAGTTTATTCCCTGTTTGTGTACCTTACCACCTGTAAGAAAGAACCTGAAGATTAATTAACTTCACCTCAAATAGCACACTCATTTTGATAAGTACATGAAGAAAGGAGAAATTTCTTTCTTGTAACCAAAAAGGTAAGACAACAGAAATTTTATAGTATAGACATGCTGATGATCAAATATATAACAAACTGCCCTAAGTTTTTTTGTTGTTGTTTTTGTTTTTGCTTTATTTTTTTTTTTTGTATTTGTTTTGTTTTCTTCAATTATCCTCTACTTCTATAGTAAAGAACAATTGACAGATTTTAGCCTTGGGCTATTAAATTTTGATGTATTTTCATCTTCCTGGCTCACACAGTATTATAGGCTGCCAAGGAGAAAATGCAGAAATTTAAATCCCACAAGCTGCAGTAAACTATCTATCAGCACAACATAGAATCATAGAATTGTTTAGGTTGGAAAAGACCTCTAAGATCATCAAGTCCATAGGAACATGTGACCAACTACTTCACTCTCTCATAGGTCACAAAAAGGTGAAAAGGTCCTGCTGTTCTCATGTGGTATGAAATGCAATAAGGTTATGCAGGATTGTGTAAACGGGCTAGATTTCCAGATAAAAACACACAATCTTACTACTTCAGCATCACGCTTTTTCTCATGAATGACTTTTAGCTTTCTTCCTCAAAATGTCTTACAAATCTTTACTAACTGAAGTGATATTTGATGATCAGTAATATTTCATATACCGGCATTTTCCTTCTCTCAGCTGGAGCTACTTTATTATAAATAACCACTCAGATAAAATCTACAAAATATGGAAAAGACAATCAACAAAAACATTAAGGTGACATTAAGTCAATAACTGAAAGATAAAGCATTCTTTCAGCAATATAAGTGTTTGTCTCTCCATTATATTTAGGTGATAAAATTAAATTATTATATCTTATATCTAACAAAGGTGTTATGATTAGAGAAGCATGAACTATAAATATTTTTTATTTTTATTTCTTTCTCATAATTAAAAATGATATTTACTTATTGGATTATTAATTATTTTAATTAGATATTCATGCAAATATATACATATATATTTCTGTACATACATTTCACTGGAAAGTTATTAACCTATGATGGAATTCTGTTATATTTTCATATATTTGGCTAACATGTCTGTGCTGATGACAGCAGGTCATGAGAGGTTTAAAAACATTTTTCAAACTATCAACGATATTTTACTGAATATTGTGAATTTTTTATTTTAAAAGTGTAAGATAGTTTTGACGCTAAAACACTCACAAAATTGCATTTGACTAAGAGTAGAAATAAAGTGGAGATGAGATCATTATCAAGGATGCCATACAGTTAAACGCTTTACACAAGTCCAAGTAGATGACATAATTTACTCCTCCCTTATCCACCACGTTGTAACCTCATTTTAGAAGGCCACCAGATTTATCAGGCACAATCTGTCCTTAGTGAAGCCATGTTGGCTTTCACCTCTTTGTTTTCCATGTGCCTATCATCATTTCCAGGAGGATTTGCTCCATGATCTTGGTTGGCACAGATCACGATGCTTACAAGTCATGATGTAGTCTTCCCTGACCTTCTAGTAGCTAGAGTTAATATCTTGTGTCAACAACCCCTTCCCATTTATAAGCCTATACTGTAGTGCTTTTTAGCCTCACCGGTAAAACAATGTCTGACTTTTTAGCAAAAATGAGAAGTTTCTCATATTTTCTTACAGAAAGTTTGACTTGAACAGAAACGAAATCTTGCATAGAAACATAAGTAATTATGAATAATTTATTCAACATAATCTAGTCCTGTAAATGTCTTTACATTATCATCAAAGTTATATGTGCCTATTAATAACATCACTAATCAGAAGAGACCAAAGAGATGACAAATATTTGTTTAAAGAAGATCTGATTTGAAAACCTCCCCTTTCATGACTGAAGCTTGATGCTAATTACTCAGTATTATAGAACAAAGAAAGAAGATAATATTGAGGAAATCCAATGTCTTTGTACAGGCATTACAAATTCATTCCATAGCAACTCTGAAAATTCCCATTTGAGATATTTGCCCTTTGTGAAAACACTTTATAAATACATAATGCAAATTCTGCTTGAAAAATAAAATAAAAAAAAAAAAAAAAGACAACACAGAAAAAATGTATTCTTACAGGAGAAAAGCAGCATAAAACAATTAAGTAGGTCGCCATAAATTGATATTAGCAGAGGCAGTCCTGTTAAAAACATTTAGAATACTCCCCATTTACATTTTTCTAAAGGATTTAGTTTTGATTTTTGTGATTAATCCCACAAAGCTTTAGGAAACCATTTAAGATATGACAATTTGTAGAGAAATATACATACTTGATCAGAATTTAACACAGTTACAATCAGCATAACAACACTGACTGTGAGCACCGGAAGGACAGGAAATCTAGGCGGCACTCTATAACCTAGGATCTGCAACTCTTCTTTCCCAATGACATCTTGGTTTGCAACTGAACCAACAAAGCTATCGTGTACCACAGCTGTGTCACCCTGCTCAATTTCTGGTGCAGTTCTGGAGGTCACCGTGTAATTAAGACCAGCTTTAAGGTTACCATATACATGTAAGTCAAATCTTATCTTTCAACTTGAGTCTCAGTCTCTGAACTAACCTCATCATTATTTTAGGTCTGCAAATATATGCATGTGTATATATGCTTTATGTGCTTTTGTTGTTTTTGTTGTTGTTGTTTTTGTTTGTTTGTTTTTGTTTTTCCCACCATCCTCTCTGTTTGGCAAAAACTGTGAATAATGAATTTCTTTTTTGGCCTACACTCTGCTTAGAATCACAACTCTGTTTTGGCCTTTTTAGGTCAATTATTTGTCCTGTGTAAAAAGGGAAGAATGGAGGAAAAAGAAATGGGAATGTTATCTCTGTTGCAATGATATGCTCTGGGGCGATAGGGGAAATAAATACTTGGTCAGATAAATTGTAATATGTGGGCCTCTATGTAACATTAAGATTCTGGATTGCATCTAGTACTTTGTTCAGTATGAATAGTGACTATTCAGGATTCTGGCCTCCAGCCATGTGGGATGACTTCAGAGACATAATATTCCTTTCCATTAACTTTATAATAAATTTAATATTAAAATCAAAAATAATTAAATTTAAATTAAAATAAATTTGTAATAAAATGTGAGAAATAGCATTGCAAAAATCTACTAAGTAGATAATGATCATATACACTGGTTTTAGCTGTACTGACTATGGAAAAAAGACTACACAATCCCTCTTAAGGTGTGGCCAGTTTCAACCACACATGATGGCTGAGTGGAGATAACAGAAGTCATGCATTCATTCTGCCTTAAGTGTGATAACAAAGCTGGGAAGTCAGTCACTTGAAGGTTGCTCAGTAATTAGCAAAGAAGGAGAATACTCCTGCAGAAAATATATTATTCCCACTCAAAATATTTTTATAGGAAAAAGAGAATATGTTGTGTGTAAAGAGCTAAGAATTTACTCTCATACCTGGTAAACTTTACCAATCCAAAAGCACAAATGATCTAATCAGTAAAGGGAAACCAAACCGTTTTATCTGAAATTGTACTAGATGGAAAACAAAACAATAACAACAATAACAAAACTTCCTGGTATTTATCTCATTAGTTTTGTTATCACACTTCCAATGCCTTTCTAGGACCTTTTCACTTTCACAAGTGAAACCTAGTTTCACTTTTTTTTTTTTTTTTTTCTGCAAGAGTAAGAGATGGTTACTAATGAGTTGTCAACAGTCCATGGTGGGCTGTTCTTCTCATGGTGGGCTACCTTCTCTTTGGTATAAGAAGCATTTTGTTAATTTTTTTTTTGTTTGTTTGTTTGTTTGTTTTTTCTTTTTGCTCCACTTAGTTTCATGTTTAGATGTTCCAGTCACTAGTGGCGTCCCCCAGGGCTCGGTGCTGGGGCCGGTCCTCTTTAATATCTTCATCGATGATCTGGACGAGGGCATCGAGTGCACCCTCAGTAAGTTCGCAGATGACACCAAGTTAGGTGCGTGTGTCGATCTGCTTGAGGGTAGGAAAGCTCTGCAGGAGGATCTGGATAGGCTGCACCGATGGGCTGAGGTCAACTGCATGAAGTTCAACAAGGCCAAGTGCCGGGTCCTGCACCTGGGGCGCAATAAGCCCAAGCAGAGCTACAGACTGGGAGAGGAATGGTTGGAGAGCTGCCAGGCAGAGAAGGACCTGGGAGTGATGGTTGATAGTCGGCTGAATATGAGCCAGCAGTGTGCTCAGGTGGCCAAGAAGGCCAACGGCATCCTGGCTTGTATTAGGAACAGCGTGACCAGCAGGGCTAGGGAGGTGATCGTCCCCCTGTACTCAGCTCTGGTGAGGCCGCACCTCGAGTACTGTGTTCAGTTTTGGGCCCCTCGCTACAAGAAGGACATCGAGGTGCTTGAGCGGGTGCAGAGAAGGGCGACGAAGCTGGTGAGGGGCCTGGAGAACAAGTCCTACGAGGAGTGGCTGAGGGAGCTGGGCTTGTTCAGCCTGGAGAAGAGGAGGCTCAGGGGCGACCTTATCGCTCTTTTTAGGTACCTCAAGGGAGGCTGTAGCGAGGTGGGGGTTGGCCTGTTCTCCCACGTGCCTGGTGACAGGACGAGGGGGAATGGGTTTAAGTTGAGCCAGGGGAGTTTTAGGTTAGATGTTAGGAAGAACTTCTTCACTGAAAGGGTTGTGAGGCATTGGAACAGGCTGCCCAGGGAAGTGGTGGAGTCACCATCCCTGGAAGTCTTCAAAAGACGTTTAGATGTAGAGCTTAGGGATATGGTTTAGTGGAGGGCTGTTAGCGTTAGGTTGGAGGTTGGACTCGATGACCTTGAGGTCTCTTCCAACCTAGGAAATTCTGTGATTCTGTGATTCTGTGATTCTCTTAATACTGCTTGCATACTTTTCGTTGATCCTAGTTACTCAGTCTAATAGTGTAGACAACTGCAATTACAATAATCTGTTATATTATTAAATGAAATGAAGTGGATCTTGGAGGGCTTGTACAGCCTTATTTCATATATATAATGAATTAAAGATTAGAAATGTGTCCTTAAATTAAATTAAAGATTAGAAATGTGTAATCATGGTCAAAAAAAAAATATTGGTATGGTGTTGCTAAAAACATTTGCAGAAACAAGCATTTTCTGTGTACTTGATCCATACCTAGGTTTGGAAACAAATCACAGTGTAAACTCAACTCTTAAATGAAACTAGATGATCTGGACAGGAAAAAAAGAACTTACAAATGCTTAACATGGAAAAAAACAAAACAAAACAAACTTTTCTTATACTTTCTTAGACAACAAAACCAATAACCCCTTAGGAACTAAGTAGTGGATAGCTAGAAAGAGTATTGAGTATTGTATGATGGATTAATGATCCACAAAATGGCAAACCCAGGTCTATGACCCTTC
Source organism: Aythya ferina (assembly GCF_964211825.1). Taxonomy (NCBI): domain Eukaryota; kingdom Metazoa; phylum Chordata; class Aves; order Anseriformes; family Anatidae; genus Aythya; species Aythya ferina. Next base: position 51,527,147 of record NC_140296.1, read on the forward strand.
ATGATGACTACGACCTCATCTGCATGTATCTAATCAATACTATAATTAAATACTTTAATTAATCTATGTATTCATAGTCATTGAATAATTATGCAATACACCTATAGTCATTCTATAATATATTCTATAATTACTTTATGGGGAAATGTAACTCCAATTTTTAAAAGGGGAAAAAAGGAGACGTGGAAATACAGGCCAGTCAGTGTTAACTCTGTGCTGAGCAAGATCATGGAGCAGATCCACCTGGAAACAATGCTAAGGCACATGGAAAACAAAGAGGTGATTGGTGACAGCCACTATGGCTTCACTAAGGACAGATCATGCCTGATAAATCTGGTGGTCTTCTAAAACGGGGTTACAGCACTGGTAAATAAGGGAGGAGAAACTGATGTCATCTACCTGGACTTGTGAAAAGCATTTAACAGTGTCCTGTATGACATCCTTGTCTCTACATTGGAGAGACTTGGATTTGATGGATGGACCATTTGGTAGGTGAGGAATTGACTGGATGTTCACACTCAAAGAGTTATGGTCAACAGCTGAATGTCCAGGTAGAGACCAGTGACAAGTGGTGTTCTTCAGGTGTTGGTATGGGGACTAGCACTGTCTAATGTCTCTTTTGGTGACATGGACAGTGGGATGGAGTGTACCCTCATCAAGTATGACAATGGCACCAAGTTGTGTGGTGTGGTCAACCATGATGGAAGGGATGCCGTCCAGAGGGACCTGGACAGGCTTGAGATTTGGCCTTCTGCAAACTTCATAGAGTTCTACAAGATTAAGTGCAATGTCCTGAACTTGTGTCAGGGTAATCCCTGGCACTAATACAGGCTGAGTGGAGAATAGCTTGAGAGCAGCCCTGAGGAGAAGTACTTGGGGGTACAGGAGGAGGAGAAGCTTGACATGAGTCAGCAATGTGCACTTCCAGCCCAGAAAGCCAACGATATTCAGAGCTCCATGAAAAGAAGTGTAGTTAGCACATCAGTGAAGGTGATTGTCTCCTGCTCTGCTCTCATGAGATCCCACCGGTAGTAGTGTGTGTAGCTCCGAGACCCCAAAACATAAGAAGGACATAGACCATGAGGATGATCAGAGAGCAGGAACACCTCTCCTATGAAGACAGGTTGAGGGAGTTGGGGTTGTTCAGCTTTGATAACAGAAGGCTCCATGGAGACCTTATAGAAGTCTTCCAACACCTAAAGAGGGCCTACAAGAAAGCTGGAAAGGGACACTTTTATCAGGGATTGTAGAGACAAGTCAAGGAGTGATGGTTTTAAACTAAATGATAGTAGTTTTAGATTAGATATTCAGAAGAAATTATTTGCCCAGAGGGTAGTGAGGCACTGGAACAAGTTGCCCAGAGAAGCTGTGGATGCCCCATCCATGGAAGTGTTCAAGGCCAGGTTGGACGGGGCTTTGAGCAACCTGGTCTAGTGTAAAGTGTCCCTGCCCCTAGTAGGGGGTTTAGAACTAGGGGATTTTTAAGGTCCCTTCCAATCCGAACCATTCTTTTAATCTACATAATTTGTATGAGTAATCTTCATTGTCAAATCCTAAAAAGTATAATACACATTACATGTACTATGATGTTTCAGATAATTATTCAGTGTGGCATATACATGTAACTGTAGATGAGTAAAAAATACAGTGCTGTGACAAGAATTTAGAAATAACCTCAAACAGATGGCAGAACTCAGGGAATGGTTGTTGGGAGCTGTCTGTATTGTTGACTGCTTCCCAGCAGAGAGAGTGGGGTGGTGATTCACAGCAGGTCTCCAGTACCCTCTGGTCAGTGGAAATCTTATCCCCATCAGATTTTAAAGTCAGATGGCTAGGGTGTTTCAATTATTCTACTGTGAAAGATTTTTTGGCAATGCAGAGAGATCCAACATGTCATATAGAAGACTCATAATTTTATCTTCAAGTCACTCTTTATGATAGTTTTCTACTTGCACATTTCTAAAACAGATGGCAGGTTACAACACGCAACGTTGCTCTTGCATAATAATTTCCCTCTGTAGATCTTTGAAAGTAAACTATATTTATTTACAAATAAAACCAATACAGAAATCCCTGATTCTGTGTTAAACAATTTTTGAGGATAATGTTATGATAATGAAATTAAAACATATTATTTAGGAAAGAAGAATGGAACATATTTAGAAAATTCAAAGTTTTAGACTGGATGATCTTGGAGGACTTTTCCAACCTGAATGACTCTATGATATTTCTAGTACAAACACTGAAACACAAATTAAAACATTTGTTTAAAATGCAGTATAGTTGAGAAAGAAAATTTTCTGAAAGGTTCCAGGTTTTCTAAAATTTTATAATAAATTCTATGCATGCTCAACTCAAAGATTTTGTTTTTAAGAGCTTCAGTACATCTAGTTAATACAATACTGTTATTCTGGGGTGACAACAATAATTAAAACTGATTCATGGAAGGGAGTATCATTCCTGAAAGAGATGATAGAACCTTTACAGCACCATTCCGTAAGTTATTCCATTGAATGGTGTGCTTTAGAAAACCTAAGACACCATTTTAAGGTATCAATATATTTTTTTTCTTGTTGATAATAAATAGCATCAGCAGTATTTATTAGTGATATTGAAAGGAACTGTTGCATTTATTACTGGCATTGTTTCACTCAGAACAATACATAAAGAAAATGGAAACCATCTCATGTTTAGGTAGAGAAAATTATCATCTGCCTAACTAGAATCTCAGTCATCTGCTTGAAATGCGGCAGAGTCACCCTTACTGCAGTTACAATAATGCTATTAGTTTAAATCAGTATAGAAAAACCCTTTGATAATAATACATTTGAAACTGTTATACAACAATCCTTGCCATACCTACCACTTTGCCTCAGGGTTATGCTCAGCTCTGGGGTAATTTTCTGTGTCCTCAGATCAACAATAATGATTTCTACTGGCCAGAGGGTACTGGAGACCTGCTGTGAATCACCACCACCTCACTCTCTCTGCTGGGAAGCAGTCAAGAACACAGACAGTTCCCAACAACCATTCCCTGAGTTCTGCCATCTGTTTGAGGTTATTTCTAGATTCTTAACACTGTTTGCATCTTACTCCTTGATTCACAGAATCACAGAATTTCTAGGTTGGAAGAGACCTCAAGATCCTCCTGCAGAGCCTTCCTACCCTCGAGCTTATCGACACACGCACCTAACTTGGTGTCATCTGCAAACTTACTGAGGGTGCACTCAATGCCCTCGTCCAGATCACCGATGAAGATGTTAAAGAGGACTGGCCCCAGCACCGAACCCTGGGGAATGCCACTAGTAACCGGCCTCCAACTGGATTTGACTCCATTTACCATGACTCTTTGGGCCCGGCTATCCAGCCAGCTTCTAACCCAATGAAGCATATGCCAATCCAAGCCAAGAGCAGCCAGTTTCTTGAGGAGAATGCTGTGGGAAAGAGTGTCAAAAGCCTTGCTGAAGTCAAGGTAGACCACATCCACAGCCTTTCCCTCATCCACCCAGCGCGTCACTTTGTCATAGAAGGAGATCAGTTTCGTCAAGCAGGACGTGCCCTTCATAAACCCATGCTGACTGGGCCTGATCGCCTGCTTGCCCTGCAAGTGCTGCGTGATGACTCTCAAGAGAATCTGCTCCATGAGCTTCCCTGGCACTTAGGTCAAACTGACAGGCCTATAGTTCCTCGGGTCTACCCTCTGGACCTTCTTGTAGATGGGTGTCACGTTTGCTAGATTCTGCCAGGGTTTTGAATTCACTGGCCAGGGCTGCTTACACTGACCACAGGGAGGGTGTTTGCCCTCAAAACACTCCTGCAGGACCACTGGCCATGGACCAGCTCCCTTGCAGCTGCATCTCTGCCCTCATGATATTCCTGTCTCCGCTGGACTTGCTGCCTGGCCTAGCATTGGCACATCCACAGCCCCATGGCCCTGGCCAGCCATTCTGAAGCTGTGTCTGACCCTGGTCAGGCCTGATCCCCACCCAGGGGATTTGGGATGCCTTTTTGCTGTGGTGACTTGTAATAGTGGGTTACCATGTGCTAAGCAGTGACAGCTGAGGTTTATAATAATTTTACCATGTAAGTTATTCTCAGATGTGAAGCCAGAACATGCTAAGCCATAATTAATCATCAGATAATTTTTAAAACAAACTAAAGCATATTCAGAAGGTAAATCTTGAGACCCTGCACTGTCAGGCAAATACAAACCCTCTTGCCTTTTACTGGGCTACATTATTAACACCGTATTATTAAAAAAAAAAAAAAAAAAAAAAAAAAGTTTTTTTTTTAAGTCTACGCTTACTGCACTGCACAAAACTAAAGCATTATAGTGTTTGATGTAAAGAACATGAAAAAATGAAAGTGCAGAAAAATTTATAATATCTCCATAGGATACATACAAGATTTTAGAATGAAAGTCAATGTGCAATTACAAATCCTTTTAAATGCAAATTCTTTCAGCACCTTCAGCTCACTCCAATATATCCTTTTATGGCACTTTACAAAGATACCATTTTAAAATACACATTGTTTTTCTTTGTGGAAATGAATTTATTTATGATATACTACTTTAGGTATACAAATAAATATAAATAAACGCAGGATTGCTCCCTACATTTCCTATATCTATTATTAATTTACATTTGAAACTGGATTATTTAAATAATATGAATTAATTAAACATGTGTAGATAAATATAGCTATGATACCATTGCCATGGGTATATATTCATATATATTTACGATTATTGTATACACTACATTTCTCTGATTTCTTTTCACTTGAGTCTCTAATAAATTTTAGAAGGGAATAAAAAGCTACATTTTTTCTTCATCCAGATCATCTTGGAAATATTTCATTACAAGACACTTATTTTCATTATTGCTTTACATTCTTTTAGAGAACATATTTCTTTACTAACATTCTAAGTTGCCTCAGCAAGATCGTGGAGAACTAAAGGTTAAGTCTGTATAATCCACTTGGAAAATTCTAAATAAATACCCATTTTTTCCATAGACACCTTTTATAGCAAAAGTATAAATATTTTTATCTTACTCCTTCCTTAGTGTCCATTTTAAAGTGAAAAATCTAACCTCATAGTTATTTTAAATGCACATATAACACACTTTTTGGAAATAATCCCTTAAACTATATTAAAATAAAGCAAATATTGGTAAGTATGTAAAACGTGGTTCCTCATTTCTTTAGATATAGTTCTGTACAATATAATTAATGTTTGTGGTATTTATTCATCTGTATTGAGTCAGACTTGCAATACACTTAGATAGGAAAAGTAACTGGATTTATGACTATGTAATCTGTTTAGAAAAGTAATGCAACTAGTAAGGGGAAATATTTTCTCTTGATTAATAACTAATCCAGAACTAAAGGTTTTTCTGACTTAAGTCTTATCAGATCACAAAGTCAAAGAATTGTCTAGGTTGGAAGAGACCTCAAGATCATTGAGTCCAAACTCTGACCTAACACTAACAAATCCTCCACTAAACCATATCCCTAAGCTCTACATCTAAACGTCTTTTAAAGACTTCCAGGGATGGTGACTCCACTACTGCCCTGGGCAGCCTGTTCCAATATCTAACAACCCTTTCAGTAAAGAAGTTCTTCCTAACATCCAACCTAAAACTCCCCTGGTGCAACTTTAGCCCATTCCCCCTCGTCTTGTCACCAGGCACGTGGGAGAATAGACCATCCCCCACCTCGCTACAGCCTCCTTTAAGGTACCTGTAAAGAGCAATAAGGTCACCCCTGAGCCTCCTTTTCTCCAGGCTGAAAAAGCCCAGCTCTCTCAGCTGCTCCTCATAGGACTTGTTCTCCAGGCCCCTCACCAGCTTCGTCGCCCTTCTCTGGACTCGTTCAAGCACCTCGATGTCCTTCTTGTAGCGAGGGGCCCAAAACTGAACACAGTACTCGAGGTGCGGCCTCACCAGAGCGGAGTACAGGGGGACAATCACTTCCCTAGCCCTGCTGGCCACGCTGCTTCTTATACAAGCCAGGAGGCTGTTGGTCTTCTTGGCCACGTGAGAACACTGCTGGCTCATATTCAGCCGACTATCAACCAATACTCCCAGATCCTTCTCTGCCTGGCAGCTCTCCAACCACTTATCTCCCAGCCTGTAGCTCTGCTTGGGGTTATTGCACCCCAGGTGGAGGACCCGTCACTTGGCCTTGTTGAACTTCATACAGTTGACCTCAGTCCATTGGTCCAGCCAATCCAGATCCTCCTGCAGAGCCTTCCTATCCTCGAGCAGGTCGACATATGTACCTAACTTGGTGTCGCCTGTGAACTTACTGAGGGTACGCTCAATTCCCTAATCCAGATCATCAATAAAGATATTAAAGAGGACTGGCCCCAGTACTGAGCCCTGGGGGAGCCCTGGAGTCAAATCCAGTTGGAGGTGACTGGCCTCCAACTGGATTTGACTCCATTCACCACAGCTCTTTGGGCCTGGTTATCCAGACAGTTTTCAACCCAATGATGCATATGCCACTCCAAGTCAAGAGCAGCCAGTTACTTGAGGAGAATGCTGTGGGAAAGAGTGTCAAAAGCCTTACTGAAATCAAGGGAGACCATATCCACAGCCTTTCCCTCATACACCCAGCGTGTCATTTTGTCATAGAAGGAGATCAGGTTCATCAAGCAGGACCTGCCTTTCATAAAGCCATGCTGACTGGGCCTGATCGCCTGCTTGCCCTGCAAGTGCCACATGATGACACTCAAGATAATTTGCTCCATGAGGTTCCCTAGCACTGAGGTCAAACTGACAGGCCTATAGTTCCCCGGGTCTACCCTCCGGCCCTTCTTGTAGATGGGCGTCACATTTGCTAGCCGCCAGTCAACTGGGACTTCCCCCGATCGCCAGGACTGCTGATAAATGATGGACAGTGGCTTGGCCAGCTCCTCTGCCAGTTCTCTCAGTACCCACGCGTGGATCCCAAACAGACCTATCGACTTGTGTGCATCCAAGTGCTGTATTGTTGACCAATAGCAGGTCACCAAACATTTCCCTGTGGATTATGAGGGTCACATTCTGCTCCCTACCCCTTCCACCAGCTCAGGGTGCTGGGTATCCAGAGAACAACTGCACTTGCCGCTAAAGACTGAGGGAAAGAAAGCTTAAATTAAGTACCTCAGCCTGTTCCTTATCTCTTGTAACTAAGTTTCCCCCTGCATCCAGTAAAGGATGGAGATTCTCCTTAGTCCTCCTTTTTGTGTTGATGTATTTATAAAAACAGTTTTTGTTATCTTTAATGGCAGTAGCCAGTTTGAGCTCCAGATGAGCTTTGGCCTTTCTAATTTTGTCCCTGCACTGCCTCGCAACATCCTTATAGTCTTCCTGAGTGGTCCACCCTCTTTTCCAGAGATTATAAGCCCTCTTTTTTCTCCTAAGATCAAGCCACAGCTCTCTGTTCAGCCAGGCTGGTCTTCTGCGCCGGCTTGTCTTTGGGCACGTGGGGACAGACCACTCCTGAGCCATTAAGATATCTTTCTTGAAGACTGTCCAGTCTTCCTGGACTCCTCTGCCCCTCAGAACCACCTCCCAAAGGACTCTGCCAACCAGTGTCCTGAACACCTCAAAGTCAGCCAGCCTATGAAAGTCCAAGAATGTGGTTTTACTGATCCCACTCCTGACTTCGCCAAGAATAGAGAACTTTACAATTTCGTCGTCACTCTGCCCAAGACAGCTCCCGACCATCACATCTCCCACCAGTCCTTCTCTGTTTGTGAAGAGAAGGTCTAGTGGGGCACTTCCCCAGGTAGACTCACTAACCAGCTGTGTCAGGAAGCTATTTTCCACGCTCTCCAGAAACCTTCTAGTCTGCTTTCTCTGGGCTGTGTTGTGCTTCCAGGATATGTCAGGGAAGTTGAAGTCCCCCACGAGAACAAGCGCTGACGATTTTGCAACTTCTGCCAGCTGCCTGTAGAATTCCTCATCTGTCTCCTCATCCTGGTTCAGCGGTCTATAACAGACCCCCACCAGGATGCTTGCCTTGTTGGCCTTCCTGCTGATCCTAACCCATAGGGACTCAACCTTATGATTCCCAGCCTCAAGTTCCATGACATCAAAACACTCTCTGATATAGAGAGCCACACCACCGCCCCTTCTGTGCTGTCTGTCCCTTCTGAAGAGCCTATAGCCAGAAATTGCAGCAGTCCAGTCATGAGAGAGGTCCCACCACTTGTCCATGATGGCAACCAAGTCATAGCCTGCCTGCTGCACGATGGCTTCCAGCTCCTCTTTTTTGTTGACCGTGCTGCATATGTTAGTGTAGATACACTTCAGTTGGGCCATTGCCTTGTTCTCCAGCGTTGCCATTGTTTTCCCCTGGCACACTTCCAAGAAGTCTTATTTCATCCACGTCACCTTTCTTACCTAGTTTAAGCCCTCTCATTGTGCCCTGACAGCTCCTGGGCTAGGATCCATTTTCCCCTTAGAGATAGGTGGGACCAGTCTGCAGCCATCAGGCTGGGTGCCAAGTAAAGCGTCCTGCGGTCAAAAAAAAAACACCAAAATTTCTGTGTTGGCACCAGCCTCTGAGCCATGTGTTTACCAAGTGGGTTTTCCGTGTCCTCTCTGTACCCCTCCCTGCCACAGTAGGGATTGACAAAAACACCACCTGTACTCCCACTCCATCCACTAACTGTCCCAGTCCCCTAAAGTCCTGTTCAATAGCCTCCAGGCTTCTCTCTCCAATATTATCACTGCCAGCCTGATCTATCAAAAGAGGATAGTAATCAGAGGGGTAAACCAGGTTGGGAAGCTTTCTGGCAACATCCCTGACCCTGGCCCCAGGGAGGCAGCAGACTTCCCTACGGGTAGGGTCAGGCCGACAAATAGAGCCCTCTGTTCCCCTGAGAAGGGTGTCACCTACAATAATTACCCTTCTATATTTCTTGGTGGAGGCAGTCTTGAGGTGTGGAGTTGAATTCCTCGCCCTAGACATCGTCCTGGGTAGTCTTTCTACCTCAACCTCACCCACTGGTCTCTCAAGCTCTAGGGCCTCAAATCTGGTGTGCAAGGGCACCTCAGAAGGTGGGGCCAGTAGGGGGGAGGGTTGCCTGCGAGGTTGAGCAGGGACCTATCTCCATTCCTCCTCAACTCCCAAAGTTGCCAAAACCATCAAAGGAAAAGGTGAATCAACTCAGTTTGCAGAAGCAAAAGTCATCAAACTGGGACTAAACATTGCTGAAGTAGAAAAGCAACTACTATTCTGTGCCTATACTGACAAAGATCATTGAATCATAGAGTCATAGAATATTCCAAGTTGGAAGGTACTCATAAGGATCACCGAGTCCAACTCCTTGCACTTCACAGGTCTACCTAAAAGTTTAGACCATGTGGCTAAGTGCACAGTCCAATCACTTCTTAAATTCAGACAGGCTTGGTGCAGTGTCTGCTTCCCTGGGGAGCCTATTCCAGTGTGCGACCACCCTCTCGGTGAAGAACCTCTTCCTGATGTCTAGCCTAAACCTCCCTTGCAGGTTCCTGATGTCTAGCTTAAACCATTCCCACAGGTCCTATCACTGGTGATTAAGGAGAATAGGTTGGAGCCTGCTACTCCATGCCCTCTCATGAGGAAGCTGTAGACTGCGATGAGGTCTCCTCTCACCTTTTCTAGGCTGAACAGGCCAAGTGACCTCAGCTGCTTCTCATATGTCTTCCCCTCTAGTTCTTTCACCATCTTTGTCACCCTCCTCTGGATACTGCCCAACAGCTTTACATCCTTTTTGTACTGTGGTGCCCAGAACTGCACACAGTACTTGAGGTGAGGCCACACCAGCACAGAGTAGAGTGGGACAACCACTTCCCTCGACTAACTAGTTATGCCATGCTTGATGCACCCCAGGATACAGTTGGCCCTCCTGGCTGCCAGGGCACACTGGTAGCAAGATGGTAGCAAATACCCCATGGGGGTGGCTACAGCATTGGAAACAGACCAACCAACAGTGCAGAGGTAAACCCATATGGGCTGCAGCTCTGTGGCAAAGTAGTCCAAGTAGAAAAAATCGCTTTAAACGTATTTCATGTAGATATTCACACTCTCAAGAACTACGCTACCAAAGGATATAAAAAAAAAAAAAAAAAAAAAAAAAAAAAAAAAGTAGGAATACAACTGAAGTAGCTCAGGTGGACCCAGACTTGGAATATGATTGATCTGTTCATAGCCTGGTGATCCCATGAAACACCAAAACATCTAGAAAGAGATACAGTACACAAACACACTCATAATCAAATGGGTTTGACCATCAAACACCATTGCAAAGGTTATCTATGAATGCAAAATATGTATCATAAGGAAGAAAGCCAGGCAGGAAAAGCTATTCTTGAATGATGTCACGGTTCTTTTCTTGATTTTGACTGAGATACCATTATGGGGAGATATGAAAGTCTGTTTATATTGAAGGACCAATTTTTTATTTTTATTTTTTTTTCAATTGAAATTATCGGATACTAAGATCCTAATATTCCAACAGAGAAAAATAAAATGAGAAAGAAACATACAATTTTTTATTTATTTATTTAAAATTATGAATATATAGCTTTGCTTTTCATCACCATTTACTGAGAGGTTTTCTTTCTCTCCCAACAACTGGTCAGCACAACTCCAAAAGGGTATATAAAGGTGGCAGTGAAAGACCAGGAACACAAGAGATACAAGCTAAAGTCTCTATGCAGAACTAAGAATAAATTTCTTAGGCACTACTTATTATTGATATGATATGTGTGCTGTAGTATTCTCACCTTCTTTTTCACCTGTCTTGCCTTCTTATTTTTCTGTCCTTAGGTGAACTGTCATGAAAACACACAAAGACTGCCACTCAGTTGCCTAAATTAATATGTGTAGCATTATCTGACATGTTGCTTAATGTTGCTAAGCATCTTGCTTAGTTTCTCATTGGCAGTTCAGAAGGTCACTGGTCACTTCTGCCAGACATCCATATATCATTTTTGTTTAGATGTTTGAACTGTCCCCAGAAAGCAGAACAGTAACTGATATTGTTACAAGCTTTTGAATGGTCAAAATTCTTTCTGTTTCTTTCTTTTGTACTTTAAAAAGCTTCCCACAGACTGTAGGCATGAAGAAAAAGGAGGTAAGAAAATGGGCATGCCATGACTTAAGTGTGGAGAAGGGAGGTTGGTTTCAGACTATTAGTCTTTGATTTTCACCTAGGATTTGTATTTCTTTTTTTCTTAGTAGCGTCTATTTGATTTTTTACTAAACTAAGATTTTTTTTCCCACTTCTTCCCAGTTGCAGTTTTAAATAAAAATCCTTACTACATTTTTGCTTTTATCAGTGTCCTGGTTTCAGCTGAGATAGTTAATTTTCTTCACAGTGGCTAGTATGGTGCTGTGTTTTGGATTTAGAAGAAAAATAATGTTGATAACATGTTTTAATAGTTGCACAGCAGTGCTTACACAAAGTTAAGCACTTTTTAGCTTCTCTTACTGTCCTGTCAGTGAGGAGGCTGGGGGTGTACATGGAACTGGGAAGGGACAGAACAACGAGAACTGAGCCAAACTCTCCAAGGGGATTTTCATACCATATGAGCATTGTTCAGCAGGTGGTGAGCAATTGTGTTGTGCATCACTTGTTTTGTATATTCTTTTATCATTAGTGTTATTGCCATTATTATTTTCTGTCCTACTAAACTGTCTTTATTTCAGCCCATGAGTTTTAACTTTTCCTGATTCTCTCCCTCATTACACTGAGGGAGAATGAGCGAATGGCTGCGTGGTGTTTAGCAGCCTTCAGTGTTAAACAACAACAATGAATTTGGCATATTTAATAATTTAAATATATTATATTAAATATATTTCATAATTATAATACTGAAATAGCATGCATGATTTTTTATATTATTTACAAGTTATAGACAAATAGAATTTGATCTCCTTTTTTTTTTATTCAAGTTGAAAATATTTTAACTCCAAATTTGTTGCTAATAATAAAGTAACTACTAAGTCTTCTTTAAATAAGCTCTTTGTGAATGCATTAAGCAAAATTACCATGGACAGAATGCCTACTTTTCAGAAGGAACACTGATTTATTTCATGTTCTTTCTGAGCATCCAATTTATTCCTTATGATCTAAATAACAGTAAATTCAGCTATAAAAGAAAATCAGCAAAGCAACCAAAATTTTTGTTTGTTTGTTTGTTTTATTATTTTTTTTCCAGCTGCATGCAGTCTCAGAAGCTAAACAGTGTTGAGTAGATTTATCATATTTCTGACTAGTGTGGTTTTCACTACAACTTCTGACTTTAGCTCACATCCAAGTGTGCACTTAGAGTTTTCCTAGTCAGTCATATAGTTCTTTTCAGAGAAGATTTCCTGTTCTTGTCAATCATCAGATCAATCTGGACTGTTACTTCTTAGTGCTACTTCTACGGTTATTTGAAAGACACTCCTAACATGTAGTCTAAGAAAACCTATGAGGATATCATCCTGTCTTAGTCACACCAAAGAGTAATATCCCCCAAGAATCTCACCACTGTGTTGCCAGTTATAGCTATGAGTAGAATCAGCTGATATATCTGCCAAGCAGCTACAGGTTAGGGGTATAACTTTATTTTTATATTAAGGAAAAACAAGAAATAAATCTCTGCTTAAGAGGCCACTGAGATTTTTTTATTATTATTATTTTATATAGTCTGCAGTTTCATATGACAATTTCTGAATTAAGTATTTTAGTATTTTGCATATTTCTTATGCCTCATTGAGTGCAATTGCTGGCATCAAAATTCTCATGAGAGCTCATAACTAAGCCTCTCAGCATCTGCCTGTAGCCCCTATATCATAATCTCCCACCCTCAGACCCAAATCAAGGGCACAGAGTATACCTTCTTCTGCTGCTGATAAAAGAACTGACAGAATATGGAAAATGTTATATACTTACTAATTCAATTATCAGCTCATATGTTTCCATGGAGTATTATGGGAAATATTGTACACATTACTTTCTGCAGTCCAATGTAGATAATTAATTCTTGCTATAGGATGAGAGTAGTTGTATGACATTGTTTTCCATTTGGATCAGTTTTGCTTGTAGTAGTAAACATAAATAAATAAATAAATAAATCATCTTCAGAAACAACAATTTAATGTTCAATACTAGCTTGTCATAGAGAGGGAAGTCAATCACTTGCACTGAGTCTGACTGCGATATTTTTCTGCACAGTAACCCTAATAGGCTTTGGGTTGCTCAGTAAAAGAGTGTTGATAACACACCAGTTTTTCTATTGCTTGCAACAGCATAAAAGCATCAAGGATTTCTTCTTTTATTATTATTATTATTATTACTATTATTTATTTTTTTATTTTTATTTTTACCATTGTGCTTCACCCCAGAGCAAGTTGTCTGGGTGTGGACAAGAAACTGGGAGGGAATAGAGCCAGGAGATCTGATTGGAATTTGCAAAAGGGATATCATACTCATCAATAAAAAATGGTGATAGAGAAAAAAACAGTGGAATTGTCCTCCCAGTTGACCCTTGCTTTGAGGCTGTCTGGGCCTCATTCTGCTTGTAAGAGGTGCTGAATGATTGCCCTGTGTCATCTGTTTTTTCTCTTTTTTTCACTTATCTTTTTGTTGACCCATGAATTTTGAGCTATTTCCCTTTCCTGTTTGGGAGAAGAGTGCAAGCTGTTGTGTGGATGTTTAATTCCTGGACAGGGTCAATACATCACACCACCCTCCAAAATTAACAAAGTAATTCTTTATGACATTTTGAAATCTATTATGAATTGCATGTGATAACTTTTGTTTTGTCTTCTGTTTATTGTAGATTTAGCCACTGAGATATGTCAGCATAACCTATTCAGCATTAAACTTCCCATGCTACAATATTTCCAATTTGTAGCATTTTTTTTCTAACAGTAACTTATTAGTGTCCTGCCCATAGTAGAAGCAAAAACTTTTTTTTTTTTTTTTGAAAAAAAAAAAAAAAAAGAGAATTCTATAATTTAGAAAGGCGCTCCATAATGGATTTGCTTGACCAGATTTTATATTCACTGTGTACTATCTACACCCTCTATAGTTAAAAACAAATAGACAACACCTAAATGGTTTATCTCATTATTTTTGATAGAGATGTATTGGATTTATGTGGGAAGGACTTGGGGGGCTGCAGGGACAGCCTCTGTGATAATAGCACAGAAGCTGCCCAGTGTTAGATAAAGGCCACTGCCAGCCAGCTCCAAAAGGGACCCACCACCAGCCAGAGCAGAGCCAATATAGCAATGTTGGTTGTGCCTCTGTGAGAGCTGATTTTAAAAAGGGAAAATACTGCTGAGCAACAACAGCTGGGAGAATGAGGAGTGAGAAGCAGCCCTGTAGACAACAAGGTCAATGCAGAAGGAGGGGGAGGAGATTCTCCAGGTGCTGAGCAGAAGTTCCCCTGTGGCCTATGGTGAGGCCCATGGTGGTGCAGGTTGTCCCCATGAAGCTCACACATCCCACATGGAGCAGATCTCCACGCTGCAACCCATGGAGGAGCCCCCCGTGGAGCAGGTGGATGTGGCCTGAAGGAGGCTGTGGCCCATGGAGACCCCCTGCAGGAGCAGGCCATGGGCCTGAGTTGCAGCTAGTGGAGAGGAGACCATGCAGGAGCAAGGGGTCTGGATGGAACTGCTGCCCGTGGGGGACCCGTGCTGGAGAAGTTTGCTCCTGAAAGATGGACCCTGTGGTATGGACCCATGTTGGAACACTTCCTGAAGATCTGATGCCTGTGGGAATCCCCCTCAGGATAAGTTTGTGAAGGCTGGCATCCCATGGGAGGAACCCTATGTGGAGCAGGGTCAGAGAGTGACCGTGAAGGAGTGGTTGAGATGAAGCATTAGGGACTGCCCACAATCCCCATTCCCCCTTCTGCTCAGGGGGAAGGATGTATAATAGCATGGAAGGATGGTAGGGAAGGAAGGTGGTTCGAGTCTGCTTTTAGTTTCTCCCTGTTATAGGAAATAAATAATAGTAATCTCCCCACACTGAGTCTGTTTTGCCTATGACAATAATTGGTGAGTGATCTCCTCCTGTCCTTATCTCAGCCCCTGAGCCCTTTCCATCATATTTTTTCCTCCTTTCACTTTGAGGAGGGGGAATGAGAGAGTGGTTGTGGTAGAGTTTAGCTGCCCAGAAGGGTAAAACCACTACAAGAGATCTAAATAAGTGTTGGTATTTAGCTTGTTTCCTTGTATCTGAGTGTCTTTCACAGAGTCAATTTGAAAATATAAGCCTCAATATTCAGGACATTACAGTTTTTTTGTTTTGTTTTGTTTTGTTTTGTTTTGTTTCTTCCCCTACAGTACCATGGTCAAAGGAAGAGTTCCCTTCCAAAAGCATTTACCAATTTGTGTTGCTCATATCCATTGGATGTTGTAGCTGTCCTTTTCATTGATATATACTTTGCAAAATATTATGTTTTGATACAAGGCTCTGTGTATATGGAATCTATGCACTTTGTCTTTAGGGTTGAAACCATTTATCTGAAACCATTCGAAAGATCTAATTATAGATTGGTCTGTCCTCATAAACTGTTAAGTATGCTCAGTTACAAGAATCTATGGACTGTAAAGTGGGACAGACATTGAGGAAATGAGGTAGGAGGAATGGAGGCATCTAAAAAAGTAGGGACTGAAAAGTCTTTAAGAAGAGTAGGCTCAGAGAACATGACAAGGTAAAAACATTTCCCTGAGAAACCAAAGAAAAAAAAGGTGTTAACTGGTAGTGAATTTAGGACTATAAGACTACCTAAAGGACAGGTTAGGTACACAACAGAAAGAAAGAGATTTGTTTCAAAACTTTGAATGTTAATATTTTATACAGCACACCTGATTACTTTATTTTATTTTATTTTATTTTATTTTATTTTATTTTATTTTATTTTATTTTATTTTATTTTATTTTATTTTATTTTCTGTATTTTAAAGAGTTTCCTTCTTTTATTTTTCTTCTGATAAAACCTCATTGCAAATGTTGAAAATATTTAGGTTGGCGTTTTCTGTTTGTTCATTTTTTTAGTGATTTTGAATTTAACTTCACAAAGTTTTCTGACTGCTGTGGTGATAAGATTATTCAATTCACAAAGGAGCTACTGTGGTAGACAAGCTGTGTGTAGGGAAACCTAAAGTAAACCTCTCTTAAATTAATCTCAGGACAGTTTGCATTTGGGAGGTTGTGGAGGAGTTTGGATATAGTGTTGAGCATGAAAAATACCCTACATCAGGCCAGGAGACAAAATAAGAGTGAGGCTAACTCCCCAGAGCTTTACTTAGCTTGGAAAAGCCAGAGTTGTGTTTTCTCTGAGCTGTCTATTCATTTTCCATTAGACACTAATGAAGGTATAATTCCGTGGGCAGTTTCTATTACTCATGAATGTGATTTTCCCTCTTACAGCTAGGCATCATCATTAAGTTTGGATATGGCTTAACTTTCCAACCCTGTTTCTATTTTTCTGGTTTGCTATAATAATGGCCCTTGTTATTAGAAATATAATTGGTCTGAATGTTATTAAATGTTTTTAGAGGCTCACCTGACTTTTTATTTAAAATGTTTAGAGTTGTAAATTTGAAAATAGCCTGTTTCTTCCATCCAATTTGCATATCTTTTTCTTTGTGTGTGTGTTTGTTTTTATTTTTTACTGTGAAATGTGATTAGAAAAAAAAAAAAAAAAAAAAAGAAATTAAACAAAATATGGGGAATTAGCTCTCATAAGAATAATGAAGAAAAAAGCAATGTCAAGGCTTGGGAAATCTGAAAATTTGACCATTTGCTATCATTATTACTGAACTGGATGGTAGTGGGACTTTTATGATTGTTTTGTATATCTACATACCACAGTTTGTTGTATATTTTTCATTTATTTACGATCTCTTACATGAACTGAAACATTTTTAAGATTTCTATAAATATTTTCTCTAAAAATAATGACTTTTCCTTATTTTTAGGTGTGTCTAGTATAACCACAGAACTGAAGTATGTATATATATATATAAATTAATAAAACCACAGAATGTGTCTATTCTGTGTCAGAAACGAGTTTTGGCTCTTGTGCATAGTCTGACTACTTCATATCTTCAACCCATGCATAGAAATGAAGCAACACAGCTGGAAGCCACTGCATGGAAATCGCCTCTTATCAGAAACCTGGCATAAGTAATGGAATGTTACAAGCAATGAATATGTGTTCATTTTAATGACAACATCTTGTGTAGTAAGAGCATCTGGTGCCTGAGAGTATGGCTTTGCTTACATCTCAGTAGGTGTTTTGTCTTGGTGTCAGATGATTTAACACAACATTAATGTGGGCTAAATTTCATTGGACTGGAAAAGGATCACTGAAGTGTTTCAGAAGGAAAAAGGAAAAAAAAAAGTCTTAGAAAAAGTCTTAGGATGTCTTACAGATTCCCCTCTCAGTTTTAAGAACCATGTTAAACTAGAATGTATTTATGTATTTCAGACATTTGCAGTAACTTTTCTGTTGCGATTAAAATTGTATAAGCTTAAAACAGCCTTTCAGATTTCAAAAAGATGCATTTTTGTATGTTGAAACTATATTTCTATATATTTCTTAAAACTATAGTATAATCATTTATCATACAGTGATACTCAACTCTTTTACCTCATAAACAAGCATAGATCTTATACTGTTCTCTTTGATTCTTATCAAAAAGATTATTGTCTGTTTGTCAATAAAAGTACTGAAGGAGACACATAAGGAAGTTAAGTTATAACTTAAATAGGAAATCCTGATGTATTATTTAACTGTTGAAAACGTTGTAATAGTGCTGCTTCTGTCAGCTTTTAATCAAGTTAGTTAAAGCAACCAATAACTATTTTTATCCTGTTGATGTAAATTTATGTGATTACAAATACAAAGAAGTACAGAGTAGCAATGGAGCAACTCAAATAACCCCTGCTCTAGCCCTCCCTGGACCCTCAGCTCCATGGGCCAGGGAGAATACCCATTATCGTGATCTGGGAAGCTCTCCAGATCACCTTAAAGACTGAGGGGAAAGTTACTTATTCACAGTGTTATGTGGAGGAAAGAAAGGCAGGGAAATGGAGGAGTTGGGAGGAACAGCAGTGGGGAAACAGAGGGATAAGAATTCAAAAGGAGCCACTCTAATAAATGCATTCAGGTGTTTATTCTTAACATTACTTGCATACCTGCACAATTCTTGGAATCTTTTAAGATATCTAGAGAATTTGACATATGCACAAATCATATTAACTGAATATTGACACTTCCTATGCTTCCTATGTTTCACTTTGTATCTATCTTAAATATAATAAATAAAGAGGGTACTGCAATTTATGTATAAAAAAAAAAAATAATAACTTTTAGTGTTTCAAGAAGGAAGAATTAGTTCAAAGTATGACTGATAAAGGACCATGTTATGAAACTGAACAGACTATTCCTCAACAAAGCAGGACCACAGGACAGAGTGGCCTTGGGAGTGCAAGAATAAGGAAACTTGGAAAAAGATGAGGAAAGAGGAATGGCACTAGAAATATTAAAATGACACTGAGGTATTGCCCTGGTTTTGGTTGAGATAGAGTTAATTTTCTTCATAGCAGTTGGTATGTTGTTGTGTTTTGGATTTAGGATGAAAATAATGTTGATGACACAGCGATGTTTTAGTTGTTCTGCAGTGCTTACACTGAGTCTGCTGCTTCTCTTCTGCTTCTCACACTGCCCTGCCTAGGTGCAGTAGAAGCTGGGTGGGAATAGAACCAGGACAGATGACCTAAACCAGCCAAAGGTGGTCCATACCATCTGAGCAATAAGAACGGGGGGAGTTGAGGAGCTGATCAAGGTAGGGCTGCCATCACCTGGGTACTGGCTGGGTATCAGTTGGCTGGTGGTAAACAATTGAATTGTATATGACTTGTTTTTCTGTTCTTTTTTTCTTTTCTCTTTTTTCCTTTTTTTTTTTTTCTTTTTTTTCTTTTTTTCTTTTATATATATAGACTCGATGACCTTGAGGTCTCTTCCAACCTAGAAAATTCTGTGATTCTGTGATATATTTTATATATTTTATATATATATTTATATATATACATATATATATATATATATATATATTTAACTGTCCTTATCTATCTCAACATACAGGTTATTGGATTTTTCTTTTAATTGATTTCTCCCATCCCACTGTGGAAGAGTGAGCAAATGGCCTTTTGGTTTTAGCTGCATGCTGATTTAAACCATAGCAGGTACCAAGTATCAGTTCAGTAACATGTTGCTCTCTGTCACACGGGCAAATAATTACAATGGAAAAGGGTTTTCCTTTTTCAGTTGTTCCCTGTTGTTTTTGTTGTTTTTTGTTTATTTTTTAAACTTTTTTAAAGATCTCAAGATAAACCATCACTATGAACAGTTTTATTATTGTTATTTATTATTATTCAAAACTGAAGCTGGTGTAGTAAATTTCATTTAAATGAACTGTTTCTGAATAATGTTAATGGGATAACCTGTATCTTTCACTGTATATAACAAGGATCTCTCCATGATAAAGTATTTTATAATAATAAGAAACAGGTAGAATTGAAACCAAAGAGACATTTACTAAAGTTTCTTCTTCACAAAACTAAGGTTAAAATAAGGCAAAAACAAACCACCACCACCAAAAACAAACACAAAACTCCCAAAAATCTTATACAATTTGATCTGTCTGCCATGCAGTTCCACAATTTTACAGAGGAACATAGTTGCAGAGCTCTTCATAATTACTTGCATGATCTCTACAATTCTAGCCAGAAATCCTTGGTCATTGACTCACATGAGTTTCTTGTCTATCACGCAAAAAAAAAATCAGCTCACAGACCTTCCTTTGTTTTTTATATTTTTTTTCTTTTCAGTCATTTATGAATCTTTAGATATGTTACAGAATTAAAGGACTAACACAATAACATGTTCATGTGCCTTCATGTGACAAAAAATATCAAGTAACCAGCCTTTTAGCGAAAATCTTATTCCGAGATAATAAAATACCCACCAGAAAAATGCTAACATTTTCTGAAAGTGTATAGCTATCTGTGCTTAAAAAGTCTATTATTTTCTATTCTTATCATTTACTGCATGAAGGACCTGAGATAAAAATCAATCTTTATAAAATTTTTAGTGACATGTGGAGGTGGGACTCTACAGGTGTCAAATTAGCAGTTAAAATAACTTAATTCTTATGAAAATAAACAGAGTACACATGCATTTTTCTCCTTCTACTGTGTCTGGCTGGGATGAAGTCAACTTTCCCTACAGCAATGCAAATGCTCTGCACTTCTGAAAAAGGCAAGCAGGCTGAGGGGTGGGAAAGAGATGGTAAGGGGAGATAGCCAGGACAGCTAACCTAAACTGATCAAACAGGCATTTCATACTGTATGACATGATGTTCAACAACAAAAGCTAGGGGAAAGAAGGAGTTTGTTGTTATGAAAATTTCATCTACAAGAGCAACCACGAGGCCTGAGGCCTACTTCCCAAGAATTGGCTGAACATTGCTTGCTGATTGGAAGCAGAGATTTTTTTTTTTTCTTTGCTTTTGTATCTGACTTTTGTTTTGTTTTGTTTTGTTTTGTTTTTCATTAAAATAATTCAATCTCAAACCAGCAAGTTTTCCTCCATCTCATTTTCTACCCCTCCATCCCACTGAGAAGGGGGAGTGAGAGGACTGTATGGTACTTAACTGCCTACCAGTGTTAAATAACACTCCTGTGTTCTGTCACAATCAAGATCAAGTGAGCTTTTGCCCTTCTGCTCCACGGGAGGTTTCTGGCCTCTCTGAGCTCGCCTTAGGACACCTGCGTTACGCTTTGACAGGTGTACCACCCCAGTCAAACTCCCCATTTATTTATTTATTTAGTACAGAAAAGCAGTAGAAAACTGTCCACTTCATGTTTCGAATTGTTTAACAGCATTTTCAGTTGCTGAGGAGATGTCAGTGTTATGTCAGTGTTATGGCTAGATTTTATTTTCTTGATAAAAGGTGACTTGGTTTCAAGTTATAACATTTCAAGTTATTCATTGAACAATTTAGTTTAACCATCATTTTCGTATGTATGACTAACCTGGTAAGTGTCTTAACCAAGTGATTTGTTTTTTGTTTTGTTTTATTTCAGATACCGATTTGGTTTAAAACATTCTCCACATGATCAATATAGGAGATTCACTACAAATGAATGTTTATATTTTATGACTCCAAAAGTCATCCAGAACCAACCTAGAAAATAATAAATACTTGGGGGAAGGGAGACAGGGAAGAAAATAAATAAATAAATAAATAAATAAATAAATAAACAAACATAACAGCTGTTGCATAGTTCACATGCATATTTTTGATTTCCTCCCCTGCCCAGGAAAATCCTAGAAAACACTATAAAAGACAGTGTAGAAACAAATGAGACAAGCTTGCAAAACTAGTCCTTTGAATTTCTGCTATTTAGTTGTGCTTTCATCTTTCCTGATGGGAAGTTCATGGGCTCTATGTGCTTCATCATAATATGTTAATCAATATTTCTTCACCCAAAATATATACAGTCATCCCCTGTTAAGTTTTATAAATATTTGTCTTGTACTGTCAAACTCCTCGTCTCTCTTTAGTACCAGTTTTTAAAATAATTCAGTGATAGGAATCCATTTCTTTCAGAAGCATGCAGCTTTAAAAGAGAAGATCTTTTCAACAGAATCTCAGAGTTCATCTTTGTTCCTAGCTCACACAAAAGAAGAGTGAAAGAAATTTATGTTTTTACCTTCAACCTGACAGAGGGAAAGAAAGAAATTAAAAGAATTGAAAGAAGCACTTAAAGATGTAAGAAGAGGTTGTAAGAACATGGGCTAGTTGCCCAGTTCACATACAGTTAGATTTTTTAATAAAAAATAACATTATCCTACAATACAAGAAATGGGAGTGGCAGGAGGAGGCATTTGTTGAATACATACAATGAACATACAATCCTTTCTGATTTCAGAACCATTCTGTTTTAACCTGCCCTAGATGAGATGGTGAGGACAGTTTCAGCTGCCAGGCAGTCAAAGACTCTACCTGTCTCTGATCTACTGCTAGAGAAGTATTTTAGGAGAGTTCACATTAGCATGTGTTCCTGCTCTGCTTAAGTGTATTGTTACTACATCTGTCAGTAAATTCACTTTTTCTTTAGACTTTCATTAAGAATAATGTAGAATACATTAGTATACTGTTTATACTGTTAGAATATTTACAGTATCAATTTTGATAAATTCAAATTTTTCAGTGGCTAACACTAAAAAATGTATGAATGTGAGAATAATGTAGGCAAGCTTACATTAACTGATGTCAGTTAAAATTTGTTAACAGCGAGTGTTGTGGCTAGGGTTGTAGATAACATGACATGCTCTATATTTGGATTTCTCTCTTCTTTGTTTGTCACTATGATTAAATTGTTTCCTAGGCTTAATCTATATAACCTGCTATGACATATATCAGACTTGCAATGGAGAAAATTCTACTGTATATACATAGATATAAGTAGAAAATGATTTGATTTGTGTTGGTTAGAACAAAGTCTGGATGCTCACAACAAGAAAATGGAATTGCAATGTTTATAAAAGATTGAAAGAGAAAAAGCATCATTTCCTACAGTAAACTCTATTACTAAAGGACAAAAGATAAATATATCTTGAAACCCTATTTAGAAGCAAGTCACTGGAAGGTATTCAAAGTTGAAAAACTAAAATGGTAAGTGGCTGATTTTATTTTGTTACTTTCTAGATTAACAATTGGAAGATGCAAGATGATTCAGAGAATGGAATTTGTAAAATTATAATAGTCAAAATATCACAGAATTTCTAGGTTGGAAGAGACCTCAAGATCATCGAGTCCAACCTCTGACCTAACGCTAGCAGTCCCCACTAAACCATATCCCTAAGCTCTACATCTAAACGTCTTTTAAAGACCTCCAGGGATGGTGATTCCACCACTTCCCTGGGCAGCCTGTTCCAATGCCTCACAACCCTTTCGGTAAAGAAGTTTTTCCTAACATCCAACGTAAAACTCCCCTGGTGCAACTTTAGCCCATTCCCCCTCGTCCTGTCACCAGGCACGTGGGAGAATAGACCAACCCCCACCTTGCTACAGCCTCATTTAAGGTATCTGTAAAGAGCAATAAGGTCACCCCTGAGCCTCCTTTTCTCCAGGCTGAAAAAGCCCAGCTCCCTCAGCCCCTCCTCGTAGGACTTGTTCTCCAGGCCCCTCACCAGCTTTGTCGCCCTTCTCTGGACTCACTCAAGCACCTCAATGTCCTTCTTGTAGTGAGGGGCCCAAAACTGAACACAGTACTCGAGGTGCGGCCTCACCAGAGCGGAGTACAGGGGGACAATCACTTCCCTAGCCCTGCTGGCCACACTGTTTCTTATGCAAGCCAGGAGGCTGTTGGCCTTCTTGGCCACCTGAGCACACTGCTGGCTCATATTCAGCCGACTATCAACCAATACTCCCAGGTCCTTCTCTGCCAGGCAGCTCTCCAACCACTGATCTCCCAGCCTGTAGCTCTGCTTGGGGTTATTGCACCCCAGGTGGAGGACCCATCACTTGGCCTTGTTAAACTTCATGCAGTTGACCTCAGACCTTCTTATGACCTTCATATGCTATGAAAGATGTTTATTTTGCAGATCACTAGTCAGCACATCTCTAGATGGTGCAAGATCTCTAAGCTGAAGAGGAAGTGAAGCTGCACATCAAATTAAGTAACATTACAGAGTTGTGGAATACAAACAGTATTTCCTGTGCAGTTTTAGGATTTTTCTAAATTTATTTTTTAAAACAGATAAGGTTACTAGAATCTCAGGAACAAAACACAGAATAGAAACTACATTTCCATAAAAGAAAAGGGATCTTAAACCATTACTGTCTGTTAAATACATGCAAAGGACTGAGAGAAAGTAATCAAACATTCACTTTTTGTAGTTGATATGGTGATGTTCTAAAAGAAGAGAAAGCAAGCTTTAGATAAGGAGATGACCTTAAAAGCTTTAAAATGTTAAAAGGTTAAGGTTAAAAGCTTTAAAAGCTTTTTGTTTTGTTTTGTTTTGTTTTGTTTTAGAAAAAAAAAAATATATAAAAAAAAATACTCTCCTTTCTTTCTCTCTATGGTTAATGAGTAAAAGAGTGTTTGAATCCTGAGCATATCTTTAGCGTTAGTGAAAAAGAAAAAGCAAGTTATAGTAAGTTATAGAAATCAGCAACTTAACATCCAATTAATGCTTCAGAAATGTTACAAATGCATCAGCAAGACATACACTTATGTGCAGAAAAAGATTCAGCTTTGCTTTGGGGCCTTATTTATTTTCTCAGAGAATAAGCAATGCAAACAGAATTATTATTTTCTTGACTGGAACTACATTTTCAATGCTTTCAAATAAATTTCACGGTTAACAAATTAAAACCTTATGTTGTTATAGAATAACGGAATCACAGAATGGTTGATGTTGGAAGTGAGCTCTGAAGATCATCTGGGTCAACCACCCTGTTCAGATAGGGACACCCAGGGCATGTTGCCCAGAACCTGTCAGAATCCTCATTCTGCAGGTGCATAGTAAAGTGTTTCCTGAAGTTTGGGTTTGTGCCAATTGCCTCTTGTCCTATCACTTGGCTCCACTCAAAAGAAGCCTGTGTCTGTCTTCTTTACACCCCCTCTTCTGGTATTGATAAGATCCCACCTCAGCCTTCTTTTCTCCAGACGTGGAGACAGTTTAAATTTAGACTATCGAATAGGAGAGGTGCTCCAGTCCTTTAATGGTCTTGGGAGCCCTATGTTGGCTTCTTTCCAGTATTTTCCAGGTCTCTGTTCTGAGACCTGGGAAATCTGGGAAATTCTGAACTGAACACAGTACTCCAGGTGCAGCCTCACTGATGCTGAGTAGAGTAGAAGGATGACCTCTCCTCACCTGCTAGCAATACTTCACCTAATCCAGCCAAGAATACTGTTAGCTCCTGAGCAGCAAGGCCATATTGTTGACTCACAATATTGTGATTTGGTGTCCACCAGGACTTCTAGGTCCTTTTCTGCAGAGTTGTTTTCTAGATGAGTGGCCCCTGGCTTGTACTGGTGTTTAGGGTTGTTCCTCCCCAGGTGCAGAACTTTGTGCCTCTCGTTGTGGAACTTCCTGAGATTCTTGTCAGCTCACCTCTCCAACCTACTGAGGCTCCTCTGGATGGCAGCAAGGTACCCTAGTGAATCACCAGCATCTGTTTTGGAAGTTGGAATATTTGCAATACAAATACAACTTGCAATTACATAGCAATTCTGCCAGGAGTTAACTGGCACAAACTTAAAAAAAAAAAAAAAAAAAAAAAGCTCCTAGAAGGAAATGTTGGAAAACAGTCAAGTAAACTTCCTGATACTCAGTGAGATGATTTTTACTAGTCACGAGTATTGTTTTGATTCATAAAATGTATTTCTATAAAAGGGAAGAAAAAATAAACTGATAAGGTGGTAATGTGATATCAATTTCTAAATGATATATATGGAGTATAACAAGTTTTCATCATTTTCTTCTAGTGAAATGACTGTTAGACCAGCTAATTTCCTTCCTTTCCTTGAAGTAACACTCATTTTTACTGTTCCAAATTAAATTGTCCTGGAGAGCAAAGCCAAATATAAGCAGATTTTGAACGTTTGGTGTGACTGGTTTCAACCAGCCTCTCATACTTTGCATTCCTCACTTGACTAAAGGATCCTTGTCCTAGCTTTTTCACTATTTCTTGGTTTTCTGCTTCCCACTCTGCTGTGTTGCATTTGCTACTTCCTCCTTCTAGTAAATCCTTGTTGTTCCACTTGGTTACCTGCTCCTGGCTTTTCTTCAACATATTGGTAAACTTGCTGGCTTTGCTGAGTTTCTCTTAGTTCATCTTTTAGCAAGTATAAAACCAGACTCCACAATTTAAAAGGTTTTTTTTTTTTTTTTTTTTTTTTCAATAAATACAAAATTCTTATTTATCTTGTATATTTTCTCAACTCAGAAAAAAATCCTACTGTATTGCAGAACATTCTTGGATATAGTTTTCTATTCTTACTAGCTTTCTACCTCTGGTACACTGAACTGGAAGCTACTGACCTCATTTAAGTTGATGGCTACTCTGCTTGGATTGAGTAGACACAAACGTGCATGTTGTTTTTTCACCATCTTTCAGTCAAATGCTTTCAGTCAAATTCAGTCACACTTGGGTCTCTCTCCCCAAAGACAGTATCATCTGTCTTTGGAAGCAGATGATACTTGGTATTGACTTTGGCTTTATCAGATTAAAGACTGCAAGATTCAGTTTATCACATCTCTCTCTCATCTGAGTACAACACTGACTGAAGGAAGCACATTCAAGTTGATAAATTTAGCACAGAGGAAAATATCAAGGATGATAAAGATTTAGAAAATATTACCCATGAGAAAGATCTGAAGGAACCAAGCTTGTTTAGTGCAGAAAACAAATGACTGAGTAACGGTATTCAAATATATGAAAACTGTAAAAACAATAAAATAATTAAGTGCTTTCTATATCTTCTGAGGGTAGGACAAGAAGTAATCAATATAATTTGAAGAAAGAAGAAATCAGATTTGATACCATAAAACTTTATGGTGAAAATAATTACCACTGAACTTGGCAAGTAAGGTAGTGGAATTTCTTTGGAAATCTTAAAGTCATCTTGGCCAGTGTACTTTGGTTTGACTAAGTACAATGTTATGAATGTGTTCATTCAGAGATGGCCTGTAATTCCCAAATCTTATGCATCTTAGAAATAATTCTTCCTCTCAGTCTAAGGTTCTACTACATGTGGTACTGATGTGGAAGGAAATGTGTCAACCAAAGCTGTAACCAAAAAATCATCCTAGAATCTAACAACACCCTAGGATCTGTCCAATACCCAGCAAGTCATCACAATGTTGTACTACTGAAGTTTTTGCATAGTTCTTTTCTTTATGGTTTTCTGACATACAAGTATTTTGATATATAATATTTTTTTCTGATTGTTTTAAAGATATTTTTCTATTAAAAAAAATTGATTTAAATCAGTGATAAAGTGGAATAAGATGATGAAATGCAATTGCTGAGCATGAAATATTTGTGTTGAATTAATGACTAAACATTTCCTCTGAACTACAGTTTGATTATATTTTTTTCATTAAATAATTAATTATTCATTTGGAACATATTAAAATTAGGTTGAGATCAGCATTTGAAAGAGTTCTACAAAATAGGTACGATTAACCAGAATCAACTAACATTATGAAATTTATGACAGTGGCAGAAAGAATAAAAAATATATATATTTAATTTAATTAATTAGTGTTTGTTTGTTTGTTTGTTTTCCCTCCTGAATTCTTTTCTGATTTATGGCAATGGGACACAAGTTATCACATTTCTTTATTTCTATTTCCATGATTACATCTTTGAAGGGCCTTCACTATATAATTCATTTTATACATATAGAATTTACTGTGGCTGCATAAAATTGTATTTTCTGATTCCAGCAAAAATAGGAAAATACAAGTAATTAAATAAAATAACAGATGCTGACTGTCTAAGTTTGCAAGGTTTTTGAACTCAGCTGGAGTCTTCATCTCAATGGGGTATTACAGATGTTGAATACTGCATGGAAATACCTCCAGAATTGTAAGGAAATTTAAAGCATAACTAGTCACAACTATCTGGGTGATAGTCACAACTATCTGGGTAAAAATAAAAATAAAAATAAATAATAATGACACGAGTAATAGATACATAAATTACTTCTGCATGTGCCTGACAAATATACTGGGGAATTATCTTAACTGTGTAAGTACAAGTACTTCTGCGGTAGGCTAGGTCTGTTTATGAATCTGTGCTTCAAGATCAGAACGGAAATAGGTGACAGTTCAAAGTAGGACCAGAGATCAGGTATAAAATCATACTATTAGATAGGAAATGTTGTGCATTGATTCTGTTTTGGCTTTGATTTTACTTCTGTATGTAAATAGTGTAGGTTTTTTTTTATTTTCTTCTTTTCTCCAGAGTTCAGTTACATTCCATCTGGAACCAGAAAATAAGAAACTAACAATGTAATCTGATTCAAGTTATAGCTACATATTGGAATCTAGACATCTTAATCCAGAGTTAAATATACCAAATCTAAAATTTAAATATATTTAGAACAACTCTCTTGTTTCAGTTTTCAAAGATTATTGATCAAAAATGACTGTGCTGTTTTACCACATATTTAGGAATAGAGGTTTCTTTTTTGTCAACAAAACTGAACTTTCTGTGTTATTCTGGTCTGCATAATATGATGGAGTGTTGCCCTATAGCTGAATAGAAGCAGATGTATATGGAGAAAATAACAAAAACAGACACAGATGGTGTATCACATGTATAACTTCTTAATTTATCCCTCTTTGTGTGATACAATTATCCCTGCAAGTATAATCCTCTTTCACAGATTCCGACAGTTATTGCAGGGACACTTTTCTTCATCATGTAAACTACCAATACACAAGGATTCCTCACTCTCTCGTTGTACCCTTTCTAGGTCCCTTCTCCACACATTTTGCCTTTTTTTTTTCCCTTTCCCTTTTTCTTTTTTTTTATTTATTTTTTTTTTTGCAACCGTGATTACAATCAAAGTTGGATTTGTTCAGTTATCTTTTTCATCAGAATATTAATGCAGTTTATTTATATAATAATAATAATAATAATAATAATAAATTCCCTTTTCTGTATGTTATTTTAAACTACAGCATCTTATTTTTCACAGGAAAATGTGTTACCTTAAATTTATATTCAAAATTTATATTTACTTCATGAAATGTGTACTAACTCAACTTAATAACGTTGGATTTACTCTGAGTTGTGCATAACAAATATTAAATCAGGGCTTTGGTTTAAAGAGCAAGCTCAACTATTTTTCCAATTAATTCATAGAGCTGTTTTCCTATTACAGCCTTAAAGATGTCTTTAAGTTTATAGAAATCATAAATATAGAAAGCATATATATAGGAAGTACATATATATATTCACATTAGCAATAAAATAAAAGGTTTTAATGAGTGTATTAATTCAAATCCTGTGGCAGATGGCTATAATAAAGCAATGATGTGCCACCAAGGTAAATACTGGTGAATAGAACACTGTGAAACAAGAAACAATATTTATTTTCTATTTAATTTATATATATATATATATATATATATATATATATATATATATATCAAATGTTCATTGCCAAATACTTGTCAGTTGTCTGGTTGTCTTGAAAATACAGAGACATACGGTTGTATCTGTACTGGGTCTGGCTGGAATGTTAACTTTCCCGGCAGCAGCCCATTCAGTGCCGCACTCTGTACTTGTAGCTGGAACAGCAGTGTTATCACACCAGTGTTGTGTCTACTGCTGAGCAGCAGTGGCACAGCATTGGGCCTTTCTCTAACCCTCCTAGGGGGTGGGCAAAAAAGTGAGGAGAGAAACATCACTAGGGCAGCTGACCTAAACCAATCAAAGGGATATTCCATACCATGTGGTGTCACACTCAGCAATAAAAGGTGGAAACAGGAAGAAGAGGGGAGGGGTGGGCTCTCGTTGAGAAGACGTCGGTCCTCCTCTCGAACACCGGCTGCGTGCGTTGAGGCCTTGCTTCAAGGACATGGTCAATCATCGCTCATTTGTGGGAAGTAGAGAGTAATTTCTTTCCTCTGCACTTCCATATAGCTTTCATTTATTTTGTTTGTTTGTTTTCCTCCCTTTTTTCCCCTTTCCCTTTTATTTCCCCTTAGTTAAATTGTTTAGTTCATAGTAGTCTTTATTTAATTATTATAATTATTTCCCTTTAATTAAATTATCCTTATCTCAACCCGTGAGTTGTTCTTTGCTTTACTTCTCCCCCTCCTCATCTAAAGGAGGGGGAGTAAGAGAGCGGTTGTGGGGTTTAGCTGCCCAGCACGGTAAAACCACCACAGTATCATATACTTCAGGTCAGTTTTGCATAAGTCCATGGCTTTATGTCACCTTCTGTCTGGTAAGAATTGACACATATGACAGGCAGAACATATTGAATAAAAGTTTGTTTTAAGCAAGCATGTAAGCAACACATGTAAATATGCTGTCCAGTATTTTTAGCAGATAAAGTCACTTGCTGTATTTTAATTAATTTATTTATATTTTTTAATGATAACTTGTATCATTAGATATGTTGTCAAACAGCAAGAAAGCATATTGAATGTCAAGCTTAGATAGAGCCCATACTTATTACATTACAGAATAAAAACTTGTCATATATTGGGTAAAAGCTGTTGAAGAAATCTTTGAAAATGTCCACCTAAAGATATCTTTCAGTTCCTGATGAACAGCCACAAGATCTTTTCAACTGGTAGTAGTATTCATGTTCTGTACTTGGTAAATAAATGAGCACACTCATGATAGTGTGCTCAAATTAATAGTTAGGTACTTGATCTCGTGTCTGTTGTTAGAACCTGTTTTGAATTCTTAAATCTAGATTAATGCCCTGTTTATATCCAAACTGCATTCTTGTAACTTAATGTATTGGTTAAGCGTATCTTAATATCAATGAAAGCAAAATAGAGTTGTGCTCAAACAAATTTCTGTCCTGAATAACTGGAAAACAAGGACTCATGGCCAGTGCATACCCCACTTTCTCTCATAGTTTAGTCTGCACAAAGTCTTAGATTAGTGACGCATGACATCTATGATAGACACTATTTATATAAGTGGCAGTGTTTTCCTAGAAATTTTGTAGACCATGTTTTCTGTGTGTGATTTTTCTGTTCTATTCAACCTCTATCTCTTAGAGACAGGAATTTCCTTTCCTGTCACTAAACCAGATTCTCTCTCAAGATCTCACTTTAACTCATTTGAATTTCCTTTTGCTTCTGATAGACTGAGTAAACTATGTAGTTTTACCTCACTTAATTTAAGCATCAGGTTTTTGTTCTGCCTTTGAACTGAGAAATTTACTAGAATAAATTCTTGTGTTTATAGCATATGGTCATCCTTTATTTTAAGCAATTTCTCTTTTCTAAAGCATTTTTCTTGTAGGTATATGAATTAATTTATATGCAGTACAGCATTCTTTGCTTTATTCCGGAACATCATACAACAAAGCATGAAATATGAAGGGAAAAACAAAACAAAACAAAAAACACCACCACCACCACCAACAAGAACAACAAAAAACTTTTAATTAATCTCCTTGTATCAGATACCCTCCTATATATTTGGAGTTAGCATCTATTAGTCTAAGAGGACATAAAATTTCACTTGTTCATAAACAGAACATCTTCTTCAGTGTAAGAAGGAAGATATTTTTTTATCAAATCAGATGTTATGTTTATAAAGATTTGAAACAGAAAATTTTGTTGATACCTAACATATGTAAATTCATTTTCAGTTAAGACATACTGCATTACAATGGCATTAAGGATTGGTCATTGGCTTTCTTGGCCACCTGGGCACACTGCCTTAGGTAACTAACATCATCTGACAACAGCTAGGAATATTAATTTTTCACATGAAGAGTAGGCAATGAAGAAATAAGAAAAGCAAGTCTCCTCCAAAGTATGAGAGGAGCAATTATTTGTACAGGTAAGGAAGTTTCAATGGTATTTCACAAAAAATTGGTAAAAGTAGTTTTCATCAAAAATATGGTGTTTGTTTCTTGTGACTTAGCATCAGGAAGGTTTTACTCAGATTTGTCAAATGAACAAACAATCGAGGACAGGAGAGCCTATCAAACAAGACAAATCTAAATGTTTAGCATAGAAACAAAATCTTTGGAGATTTTTTTTTCTCTCTGTAAATATGCAAAGAAAGAATGACTATTGGTACTGACACAGGAATAAATATGTACAAATTATTCACGCTGTGGATGTTCAGTCTAAAATAGAAATTGCATTGTAGTTAGGAAAATCCAAGTGGCTGTAAAATAGAAAATACTACATTTACGTAGGCATTGGTAACAAGGCTGGCAGAGCCAGTGAAGTGGAGATTTCTTTCAGATTAGAAGCTTTTTTCCTTCATTATAGTTTAGTCTAGTCCTAAGGAAAAGAATTTTTTGATTGAAAGTAGCTCTGTAGAGGGGTGAAACTGACTAGTATGATCGCTGTGGATGGTAGGCATCAAATAACCAGGCTATAATTAGTATTCCATTCAGTCTGACAGTGACAGGGTAGTCTTCCACATGTTGTGGGCAAAAGTTGGATTGGTACACAGGGTTTGATATTATGATTTTCGTGTCTGTGAATTTTTCTATGCCTTGTTTAGTGCAGGCGCTCTTTAAATGCTTTCTGTCTTACAGTTTTGCAGTACTATATAGTAGATGCTCTCTGTCATGTTACATTTCATTACATATTTATGTGATGTGACAGGGTTAAATGAAGTGAGAGGTGATATAAAGTAATGACTCATCAAGCTTAGAGATAGAAATATAAAAAGAAAAGGTGCACTAAGTCAAAGATCTAAGAAGAAAAGCAATGTTATATCTCTGCTTGGACAACTTGTGATAGCATTTTCTGAAGTATTTTTTGGTAATATGAAAAGCAATAGCAACTGTATGATTTCTATAATTCACAACGCTATACTGTGAAATAAAATGGCTAAATGGAACACTGGACAGATAGAAAGATCTGTCTTTGTTAAGCCTTGTATAAGTATTATTGTGAAAAATCTGTAATTAAAAATCCATTATTAACAGAAGTGTATGCATTTTATATTTATAATATTATATATATAATATATAATATTATATATATATTATAATTAATATAATATTATATATTATATTATAATATATTATATATGTATTCTTTTATATATATATATAAAATTCAATTTATGGCTCTCTTGGATATATCATCATTGCAGCTTTCTTCACAGGGAACTTCTCCATAGCATAGATTTTTGGCAAGCAGGATCTGATTTTTTTTGTCAAGCAGGATCTGATTTAGAATTATTTTTTCCAATATTACCTGACACAGGCAAATGGTCTGAGGACTAACATAATCATAACATAATTTTATGTCACACTCAGATTGGGAAAAAATGACAACATCATCTAATCTGTTCTCAGTTGTTCTCATTTATGATTTGTTCCAGACTTTTTTTTTTCCTGATATAAAGTAGTTATTTTTGTAACCCACAAAATCAAATTTTCTTTTCTGTTCATTTTTTTTTTCAAAATTTTACTGAAGGTTAGCATGTCAATAACATTACATCATTCAACTGTGTAAGAAAACTATCATCATTAGTCATTGTGTATATATGTTAAAATGCTATTCTGCTTCATGCACTTAGAAAAATATTTAATGCTGTAGTATATATATAAAGTAGCATATATGTATAGATTGATTTGGGGACATTTTATAGAGAAAAATGGGAAAATAAATGTTAAAAAGGAGTTAAAGGGATATTGCTTTAAAGAAATTGAAAACCTGCCAGCAACAATGAATAGCTTCAGAATACTGCAAATTATAGGGAATTTAAATGACTTGTTAAGATATATTTTTGTATCAAAAATACAAAAATACAAAATACATCCCCTAATTCCACATGTGAAATAAAGTTACCTTGCTTTTTTTTCCTACATCTATATTCTATTGAGAATTCTCATTAGTCCAGTGGTTTGATTTTTAGCTGTAGCTGACCAGCCCTTCCCCAAGCTAAGGAGTAAGAGAAGAAAGGGAAAACACTGATTAAAAGAATTAAATTTCAATATATCTATATAAGTACAAATTCCCTAAGAATTTGAGCATTTTTACCATCGCTATAATTTATTCAGGTACTGCAGAAATTTAATATAGATGTTATTTCTGTGCCTGGGATGGTGTTGGTAAGAAAGATATAGCGGCAGTTTTATATTATCTAAGATTTCCTTTAACCCAAGAAAAGATTTTTTCCTTTGGGTTTCCTTTAACCCACATCAAAAACATGCTCTGTCTTCATGTCACCAAAATAGCATTTTCACTGTGACCTACTACTTAAGTAAAAAGATAATAGCTTGTGTAAAGTAACAGCTTGACATACTGCATTCATCTTATAAATAAAAGAAGCATCATAATAGCATTCAATGGAGCTTTAATGTAGGTTGACCTTTCATGAAAAGATACAGTCCCGTTCTCAGCTGTATGCTAGACTCATTGACACAGAAGACACCTGCTAAGCTCCACAGTTTCCTAAGACCTAAGACAGTAAATGAAAGTTACTGTGGAAAATAGAGCATCCTTAAGAGAGATATCAAATATAGACCTATTGAACCAAACTAATGCTTGTACTTTATCAATAAATTAATATTCTATTGCTTTAATTTCACATATGATGTAAATTATGAAAGTGTTTTGTTTATAACTTTGCCTTATGCCTTTGTTGGTCCAAAGGAAAGCAGTAAAATCAGGTTCTGATTCCACCTATCTCAGTGTAAATACGAAATAAAAATACAAAGTTATTAAAGTTTAAATAATTAAAATTATGTTTAAATATGGCCCATTCATTTGGAGAAAATAAAATGTGTTTTTCACCTATTTTTGTTTACTTATTTAAATGTATAAAATATGGAAGCAGTAAGTGTTTAATTTTATTTTTTTTTTTTTATTTTCTTATTGTAAATAAAATATTTTAGACAATTAAAATAAAGATTCTGTACAAAATGATAGTACTATTACGGAGTGTAGTGGGTTAACCCCAGTTACATCCACACAAACACTTCTCTAGATATTCCCCAGGGTCTCAATGGCTTTCTTGTAGTGAGGGACCCAAAACTGAACACAGTACTTGAGGTGTGGCCTCACCAGAGTACAGGGGGACAATCACCTCTCTGGTCCTGCTGGTTACACTATTCCTGATACAAGCCAGCATGCCGCTGGCCTTCTTGGCCACCTGTCTCATTTTCAGGCAAGCCTTGACCAACACCCCCGGAACCTTTTCCTCTGCACAGCTTTCGAGCCACTCTGCCCCAGGCCTGTACTGTTGCATGGGATTGTTTTGGCCAAAGTTCAGGACCTGGCACTTAGCCATGTCCTCATTCCACCTCATTCCATTGGCCTCTGACTATTGATAGAACATGTCCAGGTCCCTCTGCAGGGCCTTCCTACCCTCTGACAAATTGACGCTTCCTCCCAACTTGGTGTCATCTACAAACTTACTGAGGGTGTACTCATCCAAGTCATCAATAAAGAGGATGTAGTAGTATCCCCCACTCCTGGGGAATACTACTCGTGACCAGTCACCAGCTGGATTTCACTCTCCACCACCACTCACCACCACTCTCTTGGCCCAGCCATCCAACCAGTTTTTAACCCAGCAGAGTGTACCTGTCCAAGCCATGAGCTGCCAGCTTCTCCAGAAGAATACTATGAGAGGATTTATGTCTTTTGCTCTTGCTGCGCATATGAGACAATTTTTTTTGCAGAGCAGTTTCAGATGGAATCCTTGCAATAGTACTTCGGCTGAGGTAAACAAAAATCTATGAGTATTTTGTTGAATCATGATCTTTTAATTAGTTTGTTTAAACAGACCAATGATCTGTCATCAAAGAATTCTTCAAAGTAATGTAACATATATCTTCAAGAATGTTTAAACATTTGTAAACAGCACTTAAGCCCTAGAACAAAAAATCAAATACACCATTGTTGCAATGTGTTTCTTATTAAAGATTTGTGAAAAATTGTAACATTTGTGGGGAAAAAAAAAAAAAAAGAAAAAAGGGGGAAAACAATCTAAAATGATTCAAACATTCAAACTTACTTTTGATCGACTGTTCGTGGATCAAATGAAACAGTAAATATAAAGTGGTGGAAAAAAAAGGAGAGATCTAGCTGCATAAGCACAGAGCCTCACAGGGTTTCATTAGTGACCTTTTTCCATTGTAAAAATGAACTATTTCCTGCTTTAAAGCTATGTTTACAAAACAATAAAAACAAGATTCCCTTCAATGGATATAGATTTGAACTTCAGTTCTGCAACCTGATATGAAACTTTGTGATCATTGTGCTTTGCAGAGCTTGATTATTTTTTTCATGTAATTTTGTCTAATTTTTTTGCATACTAATAACTCAGTTTAACCTTTTAGAAAGCACTATATGATAAAAACAATTCTTGTGTTGCTTTGTGTATTTTAAGTCTTCTTTCTTTGAGGTTAATTTGATACAGTTTAGTTCTATGTGATAATACATATCTGAAAAATAGATATACTCTTTCTGGATTTTACTAAGGCATTTGATACTGTATTTCATGCCATCCTTCTGGACAAATTGCCCACCTGTGAGATGAACAGTACACTCTGTGATGAATTGGCTGAATATTAGAGCTCAAAATGTCATCGTGAATGGGACTACATCTGGCCCATTACTGGAGTTTCCCAGGGTTCAATTATAGGTCTAATTCTGTTCAACATTTTTATGAACAATCTGGATGCAGGACTGTGGTGCATCCCCAGCAAGTCTGATGATGACACTAAACTGGAAGGTGTTGTCTTGAAGGATGAGAGGCCTAGCAGAGGAATCTAGATAGACCGGAGCATTGGGTAATCATCTGTGGTATAAAGTTCAACAAAGGAAAGTTATGGGTTTTGCACCTGGGATGGAGTAATGCCAGGCACAGCTACAGACTGGCAGAGGAGTGACTAGAGCAGCATAACAGAAAGGGATCTGGGGGGGCTGGCTGATAACATGAGTCAGTGCTGTGCCCTGGCAGGCAAAAGGGCAAACTGTATTTTGGAGTGCATTAAATACAGCATAGCCAGCCTAGGGATTTTTCCACTGTAGTTAGCATTGATGTGGCATCCCCTTGAATATTGTATACGGTGCTCACCTCCACAATATAAAAAGGATGTTAAGATAATTGAAAGTGTCATGAAGAGGGCAAAGAAGCTGGTAAAAAGGTCGAAAGGTATGTCCTATGAGTACAGACTGAGAACGCTTGGGTTATCTAATCTGGAGAAAAGGAGGCTAAGAGGTGACCTCATTGCTCTCTTTAATTTCCTGAGGAGGAAAAGTGGAGAGGGAGGTTCTAGTCTCTTCTTCCTGTTAAAAAATATAGGACACTTGGGAACAACAGAAAGTTGCACCAAAGGAGGTTCAGATCAGATATTAGGAAAAGTTTCTTTAATGTGAGGGTGGCCAAACACTGAAACAGGCTTCTTGGCAAGGGATACTCCATGCCTGTCAGTGTTCAAGATGTGTTTGGATAATGCCTTCGAAAATAAGTTTTAACTTTTGGTTAGCTCTTAAGTGGTCAGTCAGTTGAACTTGATGATCTTTATAGGTCCCTGCCAACTGAACTGTTCTAAATAATTCTGATTCTAAGATCTTTTCCAAAATTCACAACGAATATTGAGATGAAAGTTGTTAGAAAATGTAATGAAGAATTAATTGGTATATTCATACAATACAAAAGAGTTAACATTTCTTTTCTCCCTCAAAGTGATGCCTCACAAAGCTATCAGAGCTCTCTGAGAATGCTGACAAACATGCCGATAAAGTAAATAAAACATGGTAGCCTTTTTAGAAAGTTTTGACGGTGTCTCAGCAAAGACTCTGTAAGAAATTCATCTACCATGAGATAACAGGGAAAACAGTCTTGTGGTTGAAAAACTTGATAAAATATAGGAGATGACAAAATTGAATAACAGACTGCTAATGCTACTTAAGGTAGTTACCAATGAAATCCCACAGAAATCTGTGCAGTGATTTGGGTAGTTCAGTGTGCTCATGAAAGACTAGAAAGCACAATTTTTTTTCTGTTATTAAAAACTTAAACTGACATAATAAAATATAGCAAAATGATTGGAAGATGAAAAAATAATAATCATGTATGGACTAACAACTTTAACTACACAAGAAATGGACTATCCTCCTATCCTGATGGCAACATTGCCATTACATTTTGGTAGCCAAGTTAGAAAATTGACAAAGCATTTTGACCATGCTAATATATGAAGCCAAGTAATAGAGTGCATTAAATTGAACAAACCTCTTGTGAACAAACCTTTATTCTAATATAGCAGTCCAAATGATCTGAATAGCTACTACTCTTTCCACCAGTGTAGCTGGTGCCATTACATTTAATAAACTCCTCAGAACTAGCAAAGCAGGATATATCATTCTGAGATGTCTTCTTTTCAGTAAAGAAGTTTCTCATAACATCCAACCTAAAACTCCCCTGGTGCAACTTTAGCCCATTCCCCCTTGTCCTGTCATCAGGCATGTGGGAGAACAGACCAACCCCTACCTCGCTACAGCCTCCTTTAAGGTACTGGCTAATCTAGAGAAGATGCAAACTTTGCTTCTGTTTAGCACCTGCTCCTTAGTGAAGGTGCGGTCTTCTGAATCCCACATGGATGCAGATGGCTAACATATGGGGATGGAAAGTGGGGGAGAGTTGAGACAAATGCTTACTATCAGAGAGAGCTGAGGGAACCCAGATAGGGTACTGTTATCACTGTTTTCTCTTTGCTAGCTATAATCATCCATCTGTTTGCATATATAAAGCTGAATGTCTGTGTGGAATAGGCTCCCTATTAAGATGAAAGAGAGTCTTAAACAGTCCTAAAATTGCATAGGATGCCCATTTACAGTGTTCTGAATCACCTAGTAATTACAATGCTTAAATTCAGTTCTGAGATATGAACCTGGTTTCTATTCACTAATCTTTTGCTCTGAGTCTCATGTCATGTAAGCAGTCATAAAGATGTATAAACTGTGAAGATGTCAGATCCAAAAAATGAATTCAGTTATCTCTTTCTAGAATTGCAACAACTGAATGTTCAAGAAAAAAAATATATATATAAAAAAAAGGAAAAAAGATCATAACAATTCAGGGAATTTGGACTAGTGCAGCTGCTGCTCTTGTTTGTGAGGAAAAGAACATTAAATGCAAAAGAGGAGCTTGAGTTAGTCAGTTACACAGACAACACACTTGAGCTGATTTCCAGTTGTTCTGCACTGAATAAATGTACTCATACAGCAGTAAAAACCTTACAATGATTGCCATGTCTCATACTTGGCTATATCATCCACGTATATTAGCTGAATGCTGAAAACAAAACTAATTAAAATTCTGCCCTTTTTCATAGTCAGAAAAGGCTTCAGACAACCATAATAATCTTACACTAAGATAATTATAAAATGCAAATCTGTATCAGATATACTGGCATCTTTTTGACATTAATGTTTATAACAAATGCACGTTTAATTTAGAAACCACAGTTTCATTTATATTAGTTGTACTTCTCAAGCTATCTTTCATATGTCACTCTTAGTTTTAAAACTTCTCAAGCCTTACAACCCTGACATTATCATTCTTCCTGCAGATTTCTGCTTCTGTTGTGGTAACATAAGGATGAAAGGACCGCATGGGTTACTGAATCTAGTCCCCTGCTGTGTATATAAGTAGCAAGTAAGCCCACTGAAATAAGGAGTTTTAGTTTTAGCTTCAATGGTAGCATGACTAGGTCCAGGATGTCTCAAAAATATTCAAAAGAGAGTTGTTTTTCTTTCAAATTTTTCTAATCACTCATTAAAGATAATATTCAAATGTCTTTAATTACAAATTCTATTGGTTCAGTTTAGTTGCAATTTTAAATTCCTGATTCTATGATGAAAAACTTAAAATGGCACTAAAGAAATTATTCTTGTTTGTAACTGGTCCTGAAAGGTCAAAACATATACAACTTAGATATCTCAAGAAGACAGGCTATAGGCAAATGGCTACAGCCTTTATGGTAATTTAGCTCCTAAGAAAAAAACCTCCTAAGAAAAAACCTCCAGGGAAAGAAGGTATTTGAATAACAACTGCAGATGATATTTGTGGGGGAGATAAATGCCTACTCTCTCTGAATTTAGTCTTTATCCTGATCTGTTTTCCTATACATGTCAAAGGCAAGAGATGAATCCTGTATTAATGTATTAACCTGCTAGATAAACATCACACAGTCTAAAGTTGAACTATCTCGGGTACCCTGTTGACAACTTCTACCTGTACTATGAAAAGGACAGCAAGGTGGAGTGAAATAGTTTGCAAAACATACTGGAATGCTTAATTTTGTTCATTTCATTTAATGCTGTAAAAAATCTTATCAGAAGTTACTTGTCTGGTCAGACAGTGAAAAGTCACTAACTATATCTTAGAGCCAGAATAAGACTTACTTTATTAGAGTTTATAAGTCTGCTGTTTGAGAAACAGTAGAATTTAGTATTTCATCAGACATCATCTGCACATCACTGCTTTGCTGGTACCATATTACTCTCCTATTTATTGCCTGTATCGTAAACTATTATCAGTCTGGGAGGTTGTCAGATTATTCCATCCTGTGCACTCTTATTTTCTCTGATCTTATTCACTGACATCTAGAATGGGAAACATCCTTGGACACACATCTTGTTGTACAGTTTTTGACCTTGCTCAGCTGGTTAACAAACAACAAACACACACACATTTCTTGATTCTGTCCAGATTTGTGTGCACACACATTTACTGTATAGGATTTGCCTTAGAATAGATTAGAGATAAAATACAGAGTTTGGGAACTTTGTTATACAAGGAAGGGGATAAGTTCTACCTGGGAGGGAGATAAGGAAGTTCTAAAATAAGTTTCATTACTCTTTGGGCAAGGATTTGAACCAGTGTTTCCCAAAAGAGACAACATGTTACTTATTTCTTTTTAAAGAAGAAATAAAATCATGTGAAGTGAAAAGTTAGTAAACACCATAACTTTTTTTTTATTTTATTTATTTATTTATATTATTTTTAGTAACATTTTGAAATAGAAACAACAGTTAAAGAAATTAGACACAATTTCATTATCAGAGATTCATGAAGCAGAAATGCTTTCCTAGTAATGTAAAGAGTATCTGAACAGAAATGCATTATTTTAAAATTCAGAGGGATTTTTCATGTGTGATTTTTTCCAGAAAGTAAAAACAGTAACGATAATAATAATGTTATAAATGAAGACACAGCTCAATCTGAATTTAGTAATATTTATAAAAGGCAAGTAAACAGCGCTGAGTGCGCGGGGAGTCTACGCTCTACCAACACCCACACACTAACATCGAACATTCTAAATACACAGAATATTGCTTTTACATATTATACCTGGGTATGCCTACACATAAACAGCGCTGGGTGTGTGGGCAGTCTATGCTCTACCAACACGCACACAGAATCACAGAATCACAGAACTGAAGGGGTTGGAAGGGACCTCGAAAGATCATCGGGTCCAACCCCCCTACCAAAGCAGGTTCCTTAGAGCATGTTGCCCAGGTAAGCATCCAGATGGGCCTTGAATATCTCCAGAGAAGGAGACTCCACAACCTCCCTGGGCAGTCTGTTCCAGTGTTCCACCACCCTCACCGTGAAGAAGTTCTTTCGCATGTTGGTGCAGAACTTCCTGTGCTCTATCTTGTGACTACTGCTCCTTGTCCTGTCCCCGCAAACCACTGAAAAGTGGTTGGCTAAATCCCTCTGTCTCCCACACCTCAGGTATTTGTACACATTGATGAGATCCCCTTTCAGTCTTCTCTTCTCCAGGCTGAACAGACCCAGGTCTCTCAACCTTTCTTCTTTCTCTCAACCTTTCTTTCTATTACACTTATAAAAAAATCATTTTGAACTAAAACCACATTGGATTTACATACACTTATAATACTTTACATATACTACATATATTACTACTCAATAAGAAAAAAAAAAAAAAAAAGAAAAGGAAAGAAATAAAAAGTCTTGCAAGAATTAATCACAAAAGAAAATTAATCATTTCATGAAGAAATTTCTGGGACTTACACTTTGTACGTTTAACACAAGACGTCATCATAACTGTTGAGGTATGTTTTCCTGAATTTTAAATATTAGTATTACTGTATTAGCATTTACATTTTTAAATATTGACAGATTGCATATTTTGCTGTTTTAATGGCTTAAAATATATTACTTCTAGGACTTATCATGCCTTGTCTCTGGGTAGATTGCAATTAAATAAAAAATTTCCTTCAAATTTTCCTGGTTTTAACTGAAAAAAATATATATATTCATATTTAAGAGCTATGTCTTTACATAGATCTAATGTATTCTTCTATGATGTAACCTATCAGAATCTAAACTACAATCTATAATAGCAATGCTATGGAGAATTTTTTTGGTCATTGACCCTTGTTCTGTCCCCGCAAACCACTGAAAAGTGGTTGCCCAAATCCCTCTGTCTCCCACACCTCAGGTATTTGTACACATTGATGAGATCCCCTTTCAGTCTTCTTTTCTCCAGGCTGAACAGACCCAGGTCTCTCAGCCTTTCCTCATAAGGAAGA
Source organism: Aythya ferina (assembly GCF_964211825.1). NCBI lineage: Eukaryota > Metazoa > Chordata > Aves > Anseriformes > Anatidae > Aythya > Aythya ferina. The sequence continues at coordinate 51,569,479 of NC_140296.1, forward strand.
TGCTGCAGGCCCCGTATCATCTTTGTGGCCCTCTGCTAGACTCTTTCCAGGAGATCCCTGTCTTTCTTGTACTGGGGAGCCCAGAACTGGACACAGTACTCCAGGTGAGGCCTGACCAGGGCAGAGTAGAGGGGGAGGATCACCTCCCTTGACCTTCTGGCCACACTCCTTTTAATACACACCAGGATGCCATTGGCTCTCTTGGCCACTAGGGCATACTGCTGGCTCATGGTCAACCTGTCGTCCACCAGGACCTCCATGTTCTTCTCTGCAGAGCTCCTTTCCAGCAGGTCGTCCCCCAGCCTGTACTGATACATGCAGGTGTTCCTTCCCAGGTGCAGGACTCTACGCTTGCTCTTGTTAAACCTCATTTGGTTACTTGCTGCCCAACTGTCCAGCCTGTCCAGGTCTCGTTGAATGGCAGCACAGCCTTCTGGCATGTCGGCCACTCCTCCCAGCTTTGTATCATGGGTATTCTTGCAGAGGGTGGACACTATTCCCTCATCAAGGTCATCAATGAAGATGTTGAACAAGACTGAACCCAGCACTTACCCCTTTGAATCACTGCTAGTCACAGGTCTCCAGCCAGACACTGCACTGCCAATCACCACCCTCTGAGCTCTGTCAGTCAGCCAGTTCTCAACCCACCTTACTGTCCACTCAACTGTCCCACACTTTCACAGTTTTGCTAGAAGGATGTCATGGGAGACAGATGGGCAGGTAAGTTCCCTCTAGGGGGCTGTGGTGGCCTTGGCTGGTTGGAGATGGTTGGAGCTAGTTCTGTCCCCCTCAGCACACTGCACTTATGTGAAATATCACCTCCTGGCATGAGCTGCTGCTGGCTCATGGAGCACTGTCAGATGGTCAAGAGCAATGGCCTGATACACCTCAGTGTGTGGGGGTCAACAGCCCTTTGTGTTACATAGTGGGAAGGCACTTGCTGTCCTCCCCTATGGCGCTCCATGAGGAGATGGCAGTATTTGCCACATGATGAGCAGTGCATACTCCAACACATTGCTTAATAAGCATCACTTGACATCAGTCTTGAGAAACATAGAATGTTTAGTTAGTGCTTAATTACCTCATGAGGTTTTTCATCTGTGAGATGTAATTCATTAGAGAAACATTCTTTCTTCAAGTATTTATGTGTGTTTCTGTTGATTTGACTTTGGCATGTTTTTCTGATACTGTCCTTTGATCTTTAGTGTTTATAATACACTTATTTCCCTTCTGATACAAAACAAAATCAGTCACAATAATAGAGATAATATAATAGTGGCAACCCAATGTTAGTTATACAAGCATAAATGTACTTTTAATATATATTTTTATTTTAATAAGCAGAATTTAGCTTATTCATATGTAATTCATTACACTTTGTGGATATATTATCTAAACTTTTTTTTTTTTTTTTGTAAGCTTTTTTTTTTTTTTGGTAAACTTTCTCAGACTCTGGCTGTTAGGTTCAAATACTCCATTTGTTAAGTCTGTCAGTATTTCATTGTCCTTATTTTCACAGGTATGTAAATCTAGTCATTGCTATTTTTGGTCTACAAAATAAAAAGTATAAGCATTTTACCTAACATAAGATCCTTCCTCTTTATCAATATGTAGTAAAAGGAGAATGACATTCTTAAACCATCCCAGATTTGAAAACGTTGATCATTCAATTCACTTATATTTCATCTCTGTAATCTGCCTCATCTAATTTGTCTACCTGCACTGGAATTTATGCAGGTAGAGCATAACATTTTGAAGTGAGCTAATGTATTTTTTGTAGGCTAGAGTTAATATTTTTGTACATAGGCAAACTGATGCAGTTAGAAAAAATGGAGCAAGCTAAATACAAGTTGTAAACAATTCCTTCATTTTTGTACATATATGTTTGAGTAGACAATCTGTTATAGCAAAGACTGTTAGTGTTAGCATCATCTAGGGGATATTACAGGGAAAAGAAGACTATGAAGTTAACTTCATAAGGGAGGGAGTGAAAGTGGAGAGTGAACAACAGGAACCCATCTGAGAACCATCAACTTCCATGGTAATTCCTATTAATTCCTTAATTAATTCCTATTAATTCCTTAATAATCAGGCCCTAAATGGCATAACCATTCATTCTGGGGACCAGAGTCAGAATCAATTGAGAATGAAAGGTGAAATGGTTTCAGTCCACAGTATCAGGAGTCACTTTTTTGCTTCTAATTTTCCTATTCTTTCTTGAAGTAAATAGCACAGGATAGAAACCAGTTTAACTGCATTAGAATTTAAGCACTGTCTAGCCTAAATCTCAAATATCATTGTGTTCTCTTAATTTGTCCCAAATGTTTCCCAGATACACTTTTTTTTTTTTTTTTTTTTTTTTTACCTTATGCATAATCATTGCCTCTCTATTCAGAGTAAAGTACTTGGTAGGTGTCTTTTGAAAAGAAGATTATATGGCATTCTTTCAAGGTGTAGAAACTGTGGGTTTCCTGTTACAGGTGAAGGAGAAAAATATGCCTGTTGAGTGGATTTAGTCATTGCATCATCTAATCTGGAGTTATGTAAGAAGATAAAATACCTTTGGAATGTAATTAAAATTAATTAATTAATTAATTTGAACATTGTAGTTTTGTATGCATAAAATTTAAGTGTGGAATTTGTCTTGCTTTCAAAGACATGTTTGAATGTGTCAGCATTAAAAATTACAAGTGCATGTTGATACACAATTTTGGAAAGTGAATTTTAGGAACAAGTAAATGGAACAGTTGTCAATTGATGCAACTGGTGACAATGTTCAGAGGGAAGAAAATATGGTAATTCCAAAATCCTTTTATTTCCTTTTTGTCTATAGGAAATTTATTTCCCTATGACATTGAAAACTGCATCTCTCCTTTATGACTTGTCACCTACATCCAGGTGTATCTTATATATATAAGACATACATATGCCTTATTCTTTGGGGTCTTAGTAAGGACTGTGAACAGGAACACAGGATCAACATACTGCTGATGGTAATCCTTCTATGTAGTCTTTGCAATCCAGCCTGAGATTGTTTTGTTTTTTTTTTCCCCTTTTCAATTATGGTGGAAATAACTATATACCAAAGAACTGCATGAAATTTAAAGAGTACACATATATTTGGAACTTGAAGTGCTGACAAGGTGTTTTTTTTTTTTTTTTTTTCCTATTTGTGGAAACAGGCCAGGAGAGGTAAGATGTCCAGAGACATAAAAAGGAGTATTGTATTTTGCCAAGCATATGGATCTTTAGAGAAACTAGGAGACATTTAATTTTGTCAAAGACAGCACTCTTCTTCCAGTCAGCACCGAGACAGTGGCTTGCTGGGAGACAGTACAGCTGTGTCCTTGAGACGTAATTCTAACAGCTGTGGACATGGTTATCAGAGCTACACTGGAGAATATGTGCTAATTCCACAGTTCAGAAAATAAAACTCTTCGTATTCCTCTCCTCTTATAACAAAGATGAAGATTCAGATTTGGAAAAATCAAAAAGCTTTACTTTGCCTAAGTTTCTTTGCAGAATTGAAACTCAGTATAAAGCTGGAGCTTTGAATAAACATAGAAACATAAGAAGCAATTTGTTTTTCCATACTTTCTTTTAACTATATACAAATTGCCTTTATTTTATTTGAGAATATGTAGCTTGAATCTCCAGTTGCCCTTTCTTATGCAACTAGTTTGCGTAGTCAGGATAATTGTAAAAACTGTCAGTATAGAAACACTTAATTTGTCTGGTCTAAATAAAAGTCTACAGGAGAAAGAGGTGTTAGCAGGTGAATTCTTTAATAAATCTTCATCCCTGAATACTTGAATTATTAGCTTTACTCTCCACTTCTATGTGTTTTTGTTGTTGTTTTGTTTTGTGTTTTTTTTGTTTTTTTTTTTTTTTAATATCTTATTCCTAGACAACACTGTATTTTATTTTCTGTTTCAACTCAGACTGTACAGAAGTGTGTACAGGGGAATAAAGTTCAATCAGCTAGCAAAAGTGGTTTCAAGCAGCTACCATAGGCTTCCTCTTCCCTGATTTGGGATAAAAATGAAAGAATTCAAAAAGCAAGTCTGAGAAACTAAAATACAACTTTTCAGTTGCTTAGTTTTCACTAAGCTTTGAGGTCCTTTTATTTGTGACCTTATTTTGTAGGACAAAATATTCTGTACATACTCTACTATAGTACAGTAAATACTCCATAATACAAGAACTCAGCTTCAGTTTCTGTGCCATCTTGTACAGTGTTTCATGTAGGTAGTGACTCAGTATAGTACACTTTCAAACTTGAAGAAAACTTTTGCATAGCAACTGGAATACTTAGCAGTGGGTACAAATCTTGGTTCGGAAAGTACTGATCTATTTTAGCAAGTAGACTTTTATATCTCATTTTACATCAGACAGGCCAGGTATGATTCCAAAGTGTGTGACTTTGCATTTTTTCCAATGACTTTTTAGCCTGTTTAGAGTCCTCAAAGCTATCTTTTTTTTTTTTTTTTTTTTTTTTTTTTTTTTTTTTTTTTGATGCATAGAGTTTCCACATTTCCTGTATTGATTTTTGGACAGTAATTTAAAACTTTTACTAAGTGCTGAATTTCTAGTTGTCAGGTCTAGAAGGCTGCTTTTCTTTGTGATCATTATAATTTCCTTTGTACTTTGCTCTGTTTGCCTGTCAGATCACAAATGCATACTCAAGAGGAAAAGAGATGTGATGAGTTTGCTGTGGTGAAGAATGGGAACAAAGAAGAGAAAACAACACATCTTGCTCAGCTCAGTAAGTTATTTAATAAGTATTCTATTGCATAACATTTTAGAAGAGGAAAGTGTTCATTTCATGCCTTTACAGCTGACAGAAAAAAAAAAAAAAGAAAAAAAAAAAGAAAAAAAAGTTTTTATTCTTTCAGTACTTATTGAAGCATGTTTTTTCCTCAGATATATAAGGAATTTTTCTGTAGACTTTTTACAAAGCTGAAGTGTAGCACTCAAAATACACAGGCTTAATGTGGTGCTATACCTGAACTGGTTTTTGTTCTTGAACATTTATCCAATCTACAACAGCATTTCTTTGATGACTGTGTTCAAAATTGCCTTTACATTTAAGTAAACCAGTTATAATAAATTTGTTCTTTAAAATGAAAGACATTGAATGCTTAATGGAAAACTAGATGTCACAGATGTTTAAAATTCTGTTAAAAATGCAATGTTACTATATGAAGTTATATGTTAAAAATTGTACTGTAAGGTCTATAAAAAATCATTAAAATGCTATCTGTGCAATGATAGTATGTTCTTTGAGACTGAAGAGTTGATTCTCAAAGACTTATACTGGAATTATTTTAATGAGCTTAGTTGTTCTACCTTTTCAAGCATCATTATATTTCTGTATATTTTTTCCCTGAACTGTGAATATTGGTGTGTACAGATTTCAAGGATAGCAGCAAGTAACCTAACTCTGAAATAAGAAGTTCGATTTATCTTGTACAGCTAATTGTACAGAAATGGGTTTAATTAGCCTAGATAGAGCCCCTTGCCAATGGAAGCATGCTGTCTTTGTTGTCCCAGGCAAGTAGCTCTGTTTCACATTGTGGAACAATACTCCAGTTGCTGACGGTTGCTCAGTAGATATGAGAAACAGCACTGTAGAGTGTGTTGCTCTTAGAAGCACAAAAATATTTGTAGGTAACTCCTCAAGTACAGTTGTATGATAATGCAAGAATAAAACACATTAATTGAACTTGTACTATGTTTTCTATCTGAATCATTACCTGACTAACAATGCTATTTCTACAGAATGCAAACTCTTTTGCTATTGCCTCTATTTTCCAGTTTAGGAAGGAAGGAAGGAAGGAAGGAAGGAAGGAAGGAAGGAAGGAAGGAAGGAAGGAAGGAAGGAAGGAAGGAAGGAAGGAAGGAAGGAAGGAAGGAAGGAAGGAAAGAAGGAATTTTTTTTTTCTCTGCTTTATTGTTTTACCCATTTTCTTCAATAGTACAAAAAGCATAAGAAGACATCATGTCCTGAAGGTCACTTTGTACCAAAACAAATAAAAATATTTAAAAACATCCAATCTACTTAATGCAAGTTCTTTAAAATTTAAAATAAATACAATTTCAAATGCATACTGTAATATATTCAAAAGAGCCCCACTGGTAAGGGGCACTATCTAGGCTAATTAAACCTGTTTTGTACAATTAGCTTAACAAGATAAATAGAAATATAATGCATTTCATAATTTATTCTTTTATTACAAAGAATTATCAGTTCCGACACCCTTATTTTTTATTAATCCGTTCCAATTTTCATTGAAACATGAACATATAGAATATCCTATCATTATTTAAATGTTACAGTTAAGACTTGTATTCAGTGGAGTATTATAAAAATATAAAAAATAGTATTTAAAATGTTTAACCACTTATGTGTAGTAATGTGGATTAAATTATTCAATTAAAGTTTGATTACCTTCATGAATAAAAGTAGTTTGGGGCTAAGCCTTTTGTACACATACAAATTGATAGCAGGTAAAAAGATCAAATAAAGAATAATGACTTTATATGACAAGCACTTAATAGGTTGTAATGTTTCATAAAATGTTAGAGGCACTTAAGGCCCAGAGTAACCTTTTACATAAAACAAATATAAAGAAACTTGCATTTCTGTATTTTCTACATTATTTTAAAAACTTAGCAGTACATGGAACAATAAATAATAGGTGTTTATCACAGGAACACAGAATCATCTAGGTTGGAAGAGACCTTCAAAATCACCTAGTCCAACCTCTGACCTAACACTAAGAAGTCCTTCACTAAACCATATCACTAAGCTCAACTTCCAAATGTCTTTTAAAGATCTCCAGGGATGGTGACTCAACCACTTCCCTGGGCAGCCCATTCCAATGCCTCACAACACTTTCGGTAAAGAAGTTTTTACTAATACCCAACCTAAACCTCCCCTGGTGCAATTTCAGCTCATTCTCCCTGTCTTGTCACCAGACACGTGGGAAAATAGACCAACCCCACCTCACTACAGCCTCCTTAAATGTACTTATAGAGAGCGATAAGGTCACCCCAGAACCTCCTTTTCTCCAGGCTGAACAAGCCCAGCTCTCTCAGCCTCTTCTCATAGGACTTGTATCCGGACCCCTCACCAGCTTCGTTGCCCTTCTCTGGATTCTCTTGAGCACCTCCATGTCCTTCTTGTAGTGAGGGGCCCAAAACTGAACACAGTACTCGAGGTGCGGCCTCACCAGAGCTAAGTACAGGGGGATGATCACTTCCCTAGACCTGCTGGCTACACTGCTTCTTATACAAGCCAGGATGCTGTTGGCCTTCTTGGCCACGTGAGAACACTGTTGGCTCATATTCAATCGCCTATCAACCAATACTTCCAGGTCCTTCTCTGCCAGGCAGCTTTCCAACCACTCATCCCCCAGCCTGTAGCTCTGATTGGGGTTGTTGTGACTCAAGTGCAGGACCTGGCACTTGGCTTTGTTGAACTTCCTACAGTTGGCCTCAGCCCATCGGTCCAGCCTATCCAGATCCTCTTGCAGAGCCTTCCTACCCTTGAGCAGGTTGACACACACACCTAATTTGGTGTCCTCTGCAAACTTACTGCGGGTGCACTCAATTCCCTCATCCAGATCATCAATAAAGATATTAAAGAGCACCTGCCCCAGTCCTGGGCCCTGGGGGATGCCACTAGTGACCGGCCTCCAACTGGATTTGACTCCATTCACCACAGCTCTTTGGGCCTGGTTATCCAGACAGTTTTCAACCCAGTGATGCATATGCCACTCCAAGCCATGAGCAGCCAGTTACTTGAGGAGAATGTTGTGGGGAATAGTGTCAAAAGCCTTACTGAAATCAAGGGAGACCACATCCACAGCTTTTGCCTCACCCATTAAGCTTGTCATTTTGTCATAGAAGGAGATCAGGTTCATCAAGCAAGACCTGCCTTTCATAAACCCATGCTGACTGGGCCTGATCACCTGCTTGCCCTGCAAGTGCCACGTGACACTCAAGATAATCTGTTCCATGAGCTTTCCTGGCACTGAGGTCAAAATAACAGGCCTATAGTTCCCCGGGTATACCCTCCAGCCCTTCTTGTAGATGGGCATCACATTTGCTAGCTGCCAATTGACTGGGACCTCCCCTGATAGCCTGGACTGCCAATAAATGATGGAAAGTAGCTTGGCCAGCTCCTCTGCCAGTTCTGTCAGTACCCACGTGTGGATCCCAAACAGACCTATCGACTTGTGTGCATCCAAGTGCTGTATTGTTGACCAATAGCAGGTCACCAAACATTTCCTTGTGGATTATGAGGGTCACATTCTGCTCCCTACCCCTTCCACCAGCTCAGGGTGCTGGGTATCCAGAGAACAACTGCACTTGCCGCTAAAGACTGAGGGAAAGAAAGCTTAAATTAAGTACCTCAGCCTGTTCCTTATCTCTTGTAACTAAGTTTCCCCCTGCATCCAGTAAAGGATGGAGATTCTCCTTAGTCCTCCTTTTTGTGTTGATGTATTTATAAAAACAGTTTTTGTTATCTTTAATGGCAGTAGCCAGTTTGAGCTCCAGATGAGCTTTGGCCTTTCTAATTTTGTCCCTGCACTGCCTCGCAACATCCTTATAGTCTTCCTGAGTGGTCCACCCTCTTTTCCAGAGATTATAAGCCCTCTTTTTTCTCCTAAGATCAAGCCACAGCTCTCTGTTCAGCCAGGCTGGTCTTCTGCGCCGGCTTGTCTTTGGGCACGTGGGGACAGACCACTCCTGAGCCATTAAGATATCTTTCTTGAAGACTGTCCAGTCTTCCTGGACTCCTCTGCCCCTCAGAACCACCTCCCAAAGGACTCTGCCAACCAGTGTCCTGAACACCTCAAAGTCAGCCAGCCTATGAAAGTCCAAGAATGTGGTTTTACTGATCCCACTCCTGACTTCGCCAAGAATAGAGAACTTTACAATTTTGTCGTCACTCTGCCCAAGACAGCTCCCGACCATCACATCTCCCACCAGTCCTTCTCTGTTTGTGAAGAGAAGGTCTAGTGGGGCACTTCCCCAGGTAGACTCACTAACCAGCTGTGTCAGGAAGCTATCTTCCACGCTCTCCAGAAAGCTATCTTCCACGCTCTCCAGAAACCTTCTAGTCTGCTTTCTCTGGGCTGTGTTGTGCTTCCAGGATGTGTCAGGGAAGTTGAAGTCCCCCACGAGAACAAGCGCTGATGATTTTGCAACTTCTGCCAGCTGCCTGTAGAATTCCTCATCTGTCTCCTCATCCTGGTTCAGCAGTCTATAACAGACCCCCACCAGGATGCTTGCCTTGTTGGCCTTCCTGCTGATCCTAACCCATAGGGACTCAACCTTATGATTCCCAGCCTCAAGTTCCATGACATCAAAACACTCTCTGATATAAAGAGCCACACCACCACCCCTTCTGTGCTGCCTGTCCCTTCTGAAGAGCCTGTAGTTAGACATTGCAGCAGTCCAGTCATGAGAGTGGTCCCACCACATTTCTGTGACAGCAACCAAGTCTTCCTGCTGCACGAAGATTATGATTTAGTTTACAGTGAAAATGTATATTAGCCTAACAAAGTCCTAAATTATAATGCTATCTTACTATTGATTATTTCAAATGTCTCTTAGGATGCCCAGAACACTTTCTTACTTCTTTCTGGAAGCTCACAATCTTCTTCCGTCTGCCTCTTCTGAGACCGGACAATAAAAATAGCAGTCCAATGTGCTCTCAAGTGCTACCCTACAGTTTCTATACTTTTATCACCCAATCCACAGCTTGTGGGCACACGTGCATGTGGGAAGAAGTGACATATACCTCACTCTCACCCAGGCATTCAGTGAACGGGAAATGTAATTTTGGACTAATGAGATGTAGTGCACTTACCTGACAAGAAGTCAATGCTATAAACTTGCTATCTGAATTGCATATGACACTGATCGTTTATGTATTCTTTTTTAAAATGTATTTTATCTTTTTATATTTTGGAAGAGAAGCAGTATATATTTTTAATTCTCATGCTCAGCCAAGTTGAAAAAAGAGGACACAGCATATCAATTTATTAAAACAGTATGCTTTAAAATGGAATAGAACTGCAATGGATTATTTTTCTAAATTCAGTAAGCTAGACTATCGTCACATATATTAATATGCTACAAATTTCAAAGAATATCAGATTTTAGAATAAAGTTCCTCTTGATAGTTTGACGCTTACGTTTATCCATAAAAGTACAGATTTATTTTTATTTAAGCAGACATGCAGTTTTCCTTTTCATGAATAAAAATAGGAAAAACAAAACAAGTGTTAAATGAAAAAAAAAAGAAAAAAAGAAACATTTACTATTCAATATCTACTTTTCATTTAAGGATAGCAAAAATTCCTAATATATCTGTACTTTAAAAGTTTGAAATTCTGCTGCTTTGTACACTTGTTATTACATAGGTGACCATGTGTTCTCTGACTTTATCTCCAAAAAACTGAGATTACTCCACATGAGTAGCCATGGCTGATAAAATATTGCACAGCTGGCATCTAAGACAGTTTTTCACTTTGGATCATTCAGTCTTGTTATGGAAGAGGAGATTAAACATTTTGAACAAGAGAATTAGAATTCAGCTCTGGATGTGCAGTGTTGCACATGATAAATGTTCTGTAAACCAAGTGTGACACTTGTATTGTAGAATTCTTTGATAGAAATAGTAGGCTAAATATTTTATTCATAAATTCATCCTTCATTCAACAGTATTCTGAATGTTCAAGGTCTGTTACATTCACACAGTGTTTCACTAAAGTCAGAAGCTTCTGTATGGCTACAACACCCTATCTGTGAGTAATAAATGGAAGTGCTGGAAGTTTGGATGGTTTTGGATGCCATATCTCCTTGTCCTATCCCTTTTCATTAAACATTTCTCTATCCAAAATACAACTTCAACAACTGTTTCTGATCTTTTAATAAGAAAAGCAATACTAAAGTTCAAAATAAACTACATTGCTATTGCTCCATACAACTGTTTTATTCTGTGAAAGAATGATCCTCTTGTATCTCTGACAAGTGAACTTGAAGTTTTGCAGTCTTTTACATCATATTTACTTCAAAACAGAAATAGAAAGATATGAGAAAAAAAAAAAAAAAAAAAAAAGAAGAAGAAGAAAAAAGAAAAAAAGTGTTAAAAAAAGAAAGAAAAATGAGGAAAGACAATGTTAATGATATTCAGAAAAGATGTGGTGATGGAAAGATGGATGCAATGGAGAATGGATCAATCAGCACAAAAGGAAGAACAAGTAATATTGGAAATAACTAAAAGAAGATTCATTTTGGATAGAAATTACAAACAGAGGAAATATAAGGAAAATATACATATTGAGGAAAATGAAAAGCGGTGCTTTTAAAAGTGACTAAATTCAGAGCACAGCCAAACTACTTTTCATGTGTATACATTTCTTATGATTTCAACAAAATCAAGATAAAGCTTACCTTTAATCAAATAAATTAAATATTTGGATATTTCACATAAATCTTTCCTTTGTCAGTAGAAGATTTTGATTTAAAAAAAAAATACACAGAAAATGTGTACATATCATGAATTGCATATTAGGAAAAAAATAAAATAAAATAAAAAATTAACTGATTTCCAAGGCTTGCTTCTGATTGACATCTGTAGAAACATGTCACGAGTTAGTTTTGGTATGGCTTGGCTCAGGTTCAAAGCTGTGAGACTGAACACTTCATGGGAGACTTCATTTAAAACACATTGAAATCAATGCGCTTTTTAATTGAACAAGGACTACAAAAAGACATATTTTTCTATACATTTACTCCCTAATGCCTGATATTTATTTATTTATTTATTTATTTATTTATTTATTTATTTTTTAAATGGATGTCTGAGATCATGACAGAATAGAGATTGCTCCACTCTGATGTTACAGAATTTGTCCCAGAGGCATACCGTGAGCTTTTCTCCAGTCCTCACCTACCAGTCCAGTGTTTCTATTCCATCTGTCTATACATTTACTACCTCCTGTGAAAGGAAAGACATTGTCTCCTACCATGATCTCTTTTTTTTCCTGTGCTACCCAGGAGACTTGCACTCCTCATGGATGTTTTGTTTTTTAACTTGTTATTCTGTGAGCAGTCAATTCCACATTGTGCAATGTAGACCTGTATAAACATAATCAAACAAGCTCCAAACTGGAGCTCAATCAAGGCTCATTACCTTGGACTCAATACTGTACAGACAATGTATATGATTTCTGGGTCCAGAGCTGTCATTTTTTTAAAAAGCACCGTATTACGTCTTATAGAAGTAAGACCTTATTCAGAACTACCTTAGGTATTGCTAATATAGTATTGCACTGAATAATAGGTAAACATTTTAGAGGAAGCCATTATAGGTTACTTATTACAACTATAGCTGATATACAAAGTTCTAGTGGTTCTTCTTCATAGTCTCCAAAAATCAAAATCATCACCAACAAAAAATAATAATAATAATAAAAAAAAAATCTCAGAATTGAGTTACAAACTGGAAAATCCACTCAGATTGCTAGCAAGTCTTAAGGTCTGAATTTTATTCAAGGTTCCCATTATCATCAATATGTTGTTGAAGGTTTTTCATAAAACAAGATTTCTTGAATCACAGTAAAAGGTGATACAGGAATATACAAACTGAAATCAACATGAAGATGCTGACTGTGTACTGAATCTTGCAAAATGTGAGTATAAAAAGTATTTAAAGACAAATCATCCTGTGTTACACCATGCTAAACAATCATAGAATAAATGCATCAAATACAAGGCACAGTCAACATTAACACTAATGATACATGTCAATGTTTCCAGGAAAAATCAGACATGAGATATGGGAGTAGCATTCTGTTTGACAGCACCCACAACAATACTATAGCAATACTGCTATTATCTACACATCTGTAAGACCAGTCTACTTGGCACAGATTAGTGAGTGTCTGCTTACAAATATACATGAAGAAGAAAAAGTGTTTGTAAATAACATCACACCCAGCCAGGAATTTAGTCTTGTAATTTAGTTTAGTAGTTCAAATGCTATTATTCTAGTTAATTAATAAAACATCACATTCAAGATTTGAATCAGCAACCTTCCTTACATAGAAAGAAGCCAGTGCATGAAGTAAATAAATATTGATACACAAAAGTTTATGTCTCATGACAGATCTTTGAATTATAGCAGATAATTCAGTAAAGAAACTTAACTTACCAACACCAGAAAATAAGAAAACAACATAACGTAGCTTATGTGGCATTGATCATGTGAAGTCTATCAGCTATCCAAAAGAGAAACATTTTTTTATCTTTTTCAAAAAGAATATATCATATATTATACTATAGAATATATAATAATATAGAATAATATAGAATACATTATAGAATACATTATCACTTACTTTATGTAACTATAGATGGATTAATTACCTCTCCCTGGGAAAGAAATTAAGAGATAAACTGAACAATTTCAAAGGGACGCATGATCAAGCTGTCCTGAAAATTATTCTTAGTAAGTTAAAAAGCAAGAAATACAACATCATGACCATTATTCAGTTTCTATTTCATTAAAGCATAGCCTGTCTTTCAACAAATCTCATCTTGCTAAAGTGACAAACACAAGATACATTGTGTGAAAGCTGCATTTGACAAATCCATTCTGCAGCATGAAATACTGTTGTTATTAATTAATAGTTATAAGTATGACTATATATTGTTGAAAAAAAATGTTTCACAGATTCATATCTGATATTCATCTTTCATATAAGTAGTGAGTATTGGCATTAAAAAACATTATAAAAAAAGCATGCCAGATGTTCCTAGTCATCTTCTTGTCATTCTTGTGTTTGTAAATAGCTTTTAGGAGAATTTTTTCCGTGATCCGCCTGGGACTGATATAGCTGTAGTTCCTCAACTTGCCCTTCCTCAAGATGGGTTTGGGGTTTGCCTTGGGAACCTTCCCCAGTCACCATGATCATTTGAAAATAATAAAGAACATTCTCACAGTGACATCCTTTAGATCCCTAAGAAACCTGGGATGTGTCTTAGCAGGTCTCATGGAACTACATGAATCTTATTAGCTTAAGTTCTCCTTAACTTTTTATTCCCCTACTGTGGGTACCACTTCACTGCCACCAACTCCATTAATATACTTCTCCTGGGAGGCCTAAAGCTAAACCTTATCTGGAAAAAATGAAGCAAATAAAATCTAAGTAACTTTGTCTCTTGTGTGTTTGTCAGCAGTTCTTCTACTCCCCCCCCAACACAAACACACACTTCTCCACCCCGAAGCATGTGGGCTCCAATTTTCCTTAACATTTTTTATTAATCTGGTCTACCCATATACTCATAGCAGCCTTTGCTACTGCCCTTCACATTCTACCTTAGTATCAGCATCAGTTTACCCTAATCCATCCATGTAAACATAGGAAGTGTTTCTATATTTTGCTTGGTATCCCAATAAAGTTTCCACTCCCACAGCTAACATCCCCCCTCTTCCCCCCCAATACACACACACAAATTGGCCCATCACCCTTTTAAAATGAAAACTGAAGTATTTACAAAGTGTGTAACTGAAATGTCTGAAAGGGTTGTTGCCAGAAAAAATAATATTGCTAAAGAAGGAGATGACTATCAGTTAGCTTAATCATGGAATGACAAGGGAATAATGAAAAGCTTTTGAAAAAAAATAAATAAATAAAAAGCCGCAAAAGAAAAATAAAAGAAATGTGAGTGTTTCTGACAGTGGGGAGAAATGATGGAGAAGCAGCAGCAGCCATCAGGGTGGTCTGTCCCTGCTGGCAAAGTCCTCAGTTCACCTTTACCCTGCCCAGGCAGTGCAGCATCTCCATTGGGTGCTGGGAGCATCCTGCACCCAACAGTGGGCTGACAGTGCTAGCACAGCAAACAGGGATCCCAACTTGGGCAGGATGTGGAGGCATCTCCTCAGGCAACCATTTGCCAGTATGTGGACAGATCTATTAAGATGGTATGGAATGGTAAAATTATACAGGGCTGGAGGACCTAGATTTATAACTGGAAGGGTGTGCATATTGCATTCCCAGAGAAGGGGCAGTGTGCTGTTGTGTGGGTTGGATGTAGAACTAGAATTTCTTGGGATCAGCTGTAGAAGATATCTACTGCATTGATTCTGAACATGTAGTTCACCAATCATTGGGTAAATATATGTAATTAATAAATCAAAAAACAATTTATATCTTGTGAACTGAGCAGATTTGCCCTACAACAGAGCTCAGCCAGGAGTTCTCTATCTATTCATTCATGCTGTCCCTGTGTGATGCTTCCTTGCCTTCCTCTCAACAGAGTGGAACCTCCTTTTATTTTTTTTTTTCCACTGACAGGGATTTCCTTAAAGATCAACCAACTCCTTTGTGCCTCTTTGCCTTTTGCTATTGGATCCTGCCAAGCAGATCCCTGAACAAGCTGAAATTCCTGTCTGTTGTCATGAAAATACATTTACTGAATGATGACAGTAATGAATTAAAATAGAATATCATTTTAATAGGAAAAGAAAATAATATTATTGTGCAACATTCTGCCAAAGCAGAGACATTGAATACAAACTTGATTTGGTGTCTGAGAACTCAACCAGATCACATAAAAGGATAACCCTTTAAATTAATTGTCTCGAAATATGTGTTTAATTTCTGCTTAACACATTAATGAGAGATGGAGGGAAAGAATATATGCATAAAACTGAAGTTTTAGGTATTACGTTCTTGAGAAATACATACAGAAGGAGACTGGAACAAAAACAAAACAAAACAAAACAAAACAAAACAAAAACAGATGTTAATTTTTATATATTTTGCTTGTGTTCCAAAGGGGAGAGTTTCTGAATATTTGAGAGCATTCATGCCTTGTTCATGAAAAGGAAAAATAAATATGGAAAATATGGTAACTAAGAATGAATTTTCATTATTAAAAAATGTATATGAAGTAAATCATATACATGATTGTATATGTTTTGTGATTCTGAATTGTCTAAAATTAGAAAAAAGCGCCTGGCAGATATACATTAAAATAGTGCTATTCGTTACCAGAGCAAATATCCATAGAAAACTGTGAAACTGTGAAAGCTTCATAAACTTTTACATCCATTCATAGGATCATGGCAGAGGTGCATGTCCAGACCAACCCCAAAGGGGTTTTCAAAACCACTTTGAAACAACTCAGTGAAACACTGTGGAATTTGTCATAAATTCTTACGAAACACACATGGAAATGGAAACAAAAGTGTGAAATTCATTTCATACTTGCCTGTTTTTCATGCAGAAGGAGATAAATATTTTTGCATGTGTTAGGGTTAGGGAAGAAGACAAAGACAGAATCAGTTATTGCACTGTTCTGACTATATCTTTGGGAAAAATTATAATAAAAATGAGATTTTTAATTTTTCTTGGAAAACATCCTTGAATGTCAATCTAGTAAAGTTCCCACATTGTGCCTTTTGGAACAGATGAGCTTAGATGACTATTCATATGAAAAATCATACAATAAAGAGTTGTCAAAAGCCTTTCATGAGATATGTCGCTGTTCACTATTCATTTGGAAAAATTATCATTCTTTTCTTTAGGTAAGGTATTTCAGACTCCCAGCTGACAAACAGGTTTAGTTTTCAGGTGGACATGGAGGATATAATCTAATAAACTACATTTGAGCAAATAACATTCCTCAATGTTCAAGTTGCAGGTGGTGAAATTGTTTTGTAAAGATGATTCATTGACCTTTCAATTATTTAACAACCACATTTACTTTGTTCTATTGAGTCATTCAAACCTGAGTCACATAAAGCAGCTAGACAAAGAATGACAAGTTGGGCTTCATCCCAGGATTTCACCTAATGAAAAATTGATAATTCAGATATTACATTTACTTTAAAGATTTGCGTAGAAGTAATCTAAATTCATTTTTACTTGAAATTTAATTTTGATTTCTTGATGTATAATAAAAGTATGTAATGACAGGCTGCAAGATGACTGTTTTTCGTATTTCAGATAGTGTGCCTACAGCAATCCTACAACACCATGAGGTCTCACTCAGTGTTCCAGACAATTCATCATTTTGTAAGTTTGTAAAACCTTACGCAAGTTTACATTACAAGTAAAAAACATTTTTTTTTCTTTTTTTTTTTTCTTTCTGAAAACAGGCATTTTTGCCATATAACATGTTATTGTTCAGCATGTTTATAATGAACTCTATCAACAACACAATGTGCTAATTGCATTTAACCAAGTATCTCGAACTTACAGATGACTATGTTTCTCCTGCTCTACTCTGCACAGGTGTGGCCTCACCTTGAGTACTGTGTGCAGTTCTGGGCACCACAGTACAAAAACGACATTGAACTGTTGGAGAGTGTCCAGAGGAAGGGACGAAGATGGTGAAGGGCCTAGAGGGGAAGACATATGAGGAGCAGCTGAGGTCACTAGGCCTGTTCAGCCTGGAGAAGAGGATGTTGAGGGGGGACCTCATCATGGTCTACAACATCCTTGCAAGGGGGAGTGGAGAGGTGGGCGAACTATTCTCTGTAAACACCAGTGATAGGACTCGCAGGAATGGTGTTCAGCTGAGGCAGGGGAAGTTTAGGCTGGACATCAGGAAAAGGTTCTTCACCGAGAGGGTGGTTGCACACAGGAACAGGCTCCCCGGTGAAGTAGTCAGTGCACCAAGCCTGTCTTTTAAAATTTAAAAAGCAATTGGACTGTGCACTTAGTCACATGGTCTAAACTTCTGGGTAGACCTGTGCAGTGCCAGGAGTTGGACTTGATGACCCTTAAGGGTCCCTTCCAACTCAGGATATTCTATGATTCTATGATTCTATGATTCTATGACTTTACCACCCTTACTCAGGGTCTTAAAAGTGTTCATCAGTTATTATGTTTGCTGCTGCTGATTTCTGACAATGCACAAAATGTAACACACTTAAGTATGTCCAGACAGAGAAACTTTGTTAGCTAACACTAAGGTATGGGCATTTTTTCATTTGCAAATGTACATACAGTATTCAAGATGTACATGCAATAAATGTGTGTTAAGTGGAGTCCTCCAAAGCAGCAAAGTACCATTGCTGCATTTGTTTGTACTATATAAGTTTGGAAATGCAACGGGTAGTCTATTCTCTAACAAAGAAAATATGAAATCATACAATAACATTGACAAAGTTGTTGCTTTCACTTTGTACTTATAAAATATACCAAGCTGCACATTTTTGTTCTCTATTGGAAATTCTTCTAGCTTAAAAATTAAAGTTAGCAAAGTAAACGAGAAGAGAAGAGAAGAGAAGAGAAGAGAAGAGAAGAGAAGAGAAGAGAAGAGAAGAGAAGAGAAGAGAAGAGAAGAGAAGAGAAGAGAAGAGAAGAGAAGAGAAGAGAAGAGAAGAGAAGAGAAGAGAAGAGAAGAGAAGAGAAGAGAAGAGAAGAGAAGAGAAGAGAAGAGAAGAGAAGAGAAGAGAAGAGAAGAGAAGAGAAGAAACACTTGAAGTTCAAACAACAAACTTGCTGGACTTAAGCTGCTTATGCCTCCTGAGAATTTTATTTCATGTGATTAAGATGCCAAATGGCTCTGCAAATTTAAACACAGAATACAGCAGATGTGAAATTAAACTGCCTGGGTCTTAGAAATATGACCATAATTATTGCCTCAATCCCACAGTTAGACCTGAGAATTTTACTCCAAAGTATCATTTGGAGTTTTCTAAATTATTTCTTCCTCTATAAATAGATGTTAATGGCTAATAAATAATAATATTACCAATATAACCAATTAATAATGCTAATTGGTTAGTGATATTTCTAAGTTTGGATTAACTTGTGTTGGCTTTGCTTCTGTTGGCATTGATCCTGAAATAAAGTGCCTTTTGAGAAAGAAGGTCTTCTCTTTTCTGTACATTATTGCATTTAGCTGAACTGATTTTTGGATGATATGGAAAAGAGGGAGGATATGAATTTAACCTCTCTAGCTTTCTACAAAGATGATATTTGAGACAAACCTGAGACTATGGGATAAATATATCTAAGCTACTTCAAGAATACTTCTTAAGCTTTGATAGGAGTGACTTTTAAATGGGTTGAAATTTAACTCTCTGACCTGTTACCATGATGGCAGAAAATAAAACTTAATTAATATTGTCATTCATATTTTTCAAACTATTAATTTTCTCTAATGGATCTTGCTATTCTTTGTAGCCGTTAACTCACTAAATGTCTCCTATAGTAGGGGATAGATGCTTGCTATACAACTGAATGATCCAGTGTAATAATAACAGCAGTTGTCTGTTTAAACATAATGTACTGTGAACAGGTGTTATTAAGGATATAATAAGTAATATTATGTTATTATAATATTATATCCTTATATCTTATATAAGGATATAATAAGTAATAATATTTTCTAATAATGCATGTGTACAACAAATCAAATTGTAATCATCTTATGTATGTAGGTAAACAATTTCAACACTCAGATATGCTAAAAATGCAACATCTTTAGAGCATTTGCATTCTAGCAAAAGGAGGATTATCAGATAGGTCAGTCAGTGAAAATACGCCATAAAATCAAGTTCCAGCTGAAGTAATGATATTTTGAAATAGTAGACTTCCATAGCAGTGATGATTATGATATATTATGATATAATGATTAATAAATCATTTGTTCTGAAGATTCAGAATCTCTGAGGCACAAAAGTAGTGTGAGATGTCTGATAATTTCTCCTGGATCTTCCACAAAACATAGTTTTTTACTTGTATATGAATAAAGAAGCTCTGGCTAAGTTTACATCATGTTTTCATTGCAGCATTTAGGCCAGACGCGAGGTCAAATTCATCCCATCAGGTATTTGCCCTTTTTATTTCCAGGAGGTCAAGCAGACAAAGGCTAGAAATGATTGGAGAAGAGAGTCTTCAGCAGAGGGCATTAGTCTCATGGTTATGAGGATAGGTCCTGACGTGGCCATGCCTCTCTCTATACTTTTATGATATATTGCAGTAGACAAATGAAAAAGATCAATGTCTTTCCCAGGGATGACCCTATGTTTCCAGTTGCAAAGCCAGATAGAATCAAAATCAGTCTATTTATATTTGTACAGTGAATGGAGGAGTAGTGTCCTGGGAGTAATTTCAGGTTCTGGTCACTCACAGGGCTAATCAGGAGGGAAAAACTCATAGCTTGTTTTGCTGTGAGAAGCCATGATTTTGAAAAGTACAGATAACATCAGGTTCAAGAGGAGAGCTTATATGCTCTTGTTCTATGTTTTTGCATAAAATAGACATTGTGCTTATTCTGATTTTATCAAATTTGGTAGATTGTACCTACAGTGATAACAATAACAAATTCAGACAGATCTATAGCAGAACGTATTCTGTTATCATATTTTTTTCTGAATGAGGAGGTTTCTTTCTGGAAATATCTCAAAATAAAATAAAAATAAAAAATTCAAAAAGGTATTATGAATAAACTAATGGCTTTGCATTAAATTCCTGAATCCCATTAAACATTAAATTACCACTACCATTCAATTTAGAGAATACTTTTGTAGTAAGTTTTCTCTAAAACTCTAAAAGCTTGATAAGGCTTGTTTAGTGTAGCTCTTACTAATATATTTGCAACATCTTAACCTTTACAGAACTTTTCTTGTTTGGTTGTGGTTTTTTATTTTAGTTGTTTTTGTTGTTGTTTTTTCATTTTTATTTATTCACATAGGTATTAGAAACTTAGGAATTTAGACACTGTTAAATTGACTCTGTAAATTTAAATTATGCGATCTGATTTCTGACAACATTCTTGAAAACTGTCTCAATTCCTGCTGCTATGGAAACATTTTTGGACTGGCAAACATGCTATAAGGAGCATCTCAAGTATCATTTTTTCAGCTATTATATTGTGGTGTTCAAGACCTATGTCATTAGAGTAATCTACATTGTTAAGTCTCTGACAATACCTGTCAAAAATTCTTTTTTATTTATAAAAGCTCAGAAATGTACCACTACTATCTGATAAGAAGCAGAAAAGCTTGGATGCATTTGTTTACAAAGAACATAGAAGATTTTTTAATGTGAAAAATTTTTGGTGTAAGAGGAATGTTGCTTTGCAGTATCATAGCTTTTTTAATTTCAACATCTCACTTTGTCATCTAGATTGTCTACAGAGAGGTCATTAAAGTCCTAAATGGATTTGAGGACACAGAATTGAACAGGAAGGCACTCCAGAGTAGTTAGTGATTAATTGGTAACCTCATCTAATCAAATAATGGTATCAGTTATATGCCATTAACATCATTAAATTCTTATGTAAATGTTTTACTTTGGGATTTGAGAAATTTGATTTTAGAAGTTTATATATTGGGATTTTTAGAAGTTTATTGAGATTTGAGAACACCATCTTATATTTCTCCTGTTTGAATACCATGAACATACATCAAAATAAAATCACTTACACAATAATACATCTAACAGTTTTTCCACATTATAATGCAAATGAACTTCGTGTGTCAAAAGAGTTACAATAAAAGTCTTTAAATTTGAATGTTATTTCTGGGATATTATTTGTGCTTTAATGTCTATTTTGTTTTCCTTCCACTGATATTTTTGTTGTTGTTGTTGTTTTTATCACATAGTACAGACATGAACTTTAAGGGAGCAATTAATACGGTCCAAGGATCCTCTCTCTGAGCTTTATTTTTTTGTCTTTCTTCAGGATTTCTGCATAGGATGTAAACGATGTAGATTAGAATGTGCCACTATAGCGCACAGTAGTGAAGTTCCTTTAAAATGCTGTGGACTAAAATTCATAATGAAGCAACCTCAGATGGATTGATTCAACAAATGCAACCAGAGGTAACCCATGTGCTTTACCCCACACAACCTACATAGCTGAGTGACAGACCAAATATGTTATCTTATAATAGGATTCTAATGTATTTAGGATGGTATTAAGAGCTAGTAACACTGGAAGTAATGCCTGCCAGAAAAGCATTTTGGCTGTAGTGAATGGAAACGGATATGCTTTTGCTGGAACTCAGCAAGTGAGGTTGCATGTGTGAATACTTTGCTGCTGTCTTTTACTTCTAATACATTTTGCCTGTGGCAATGGCTAGACAGATGTACATATCATAAATAAAAGAATATGAGGAAAAATGGTATGGACTAAGAAATACAAATCTAGCTGCACTAAAGCTGGAGCAATGGCCTCATGAACACTTACTTTCCATGCTAATATTAGTTGCATAAAAAAGCAAAGCCATATGCATTATATCATGATAATACAACCTAATAAATTCAGCTGTGTCCAAATCAAGGAATGGACTGCTATCCCTTCTTCTCTATCTCCTTCAATAAAATAAAATAAAATAAAATAAAATAAAATAAAATAAAATAAAATAAAATAAAATAAAATAAAATAAAATAAAATAAAAAAAGCTGTTATGACTTCTTGTAGAAATAACACAGACTAAACAATATGACTCAGATCATCTAGATGCAGCCTCTGAACATTGTGAAAGAACTATGTGCCCATATAATTCCAGTCATAACAATTTCCTGCTTAACCAATTTTAAAGGGTAGAGAATGTAATTATAACTCAGAGAAGTGGCAAGAATTAAAAGTGGTGGTTCAAACAGGAGGGCAATTGTGTAGGGTATCTCTTTGTGTTGCTCTTTCTCTGAATCCCAAAGGTGATGCCACAAAATGTTCTGTCTTCTGGTCTGTTGGCTTTAGCTGCTAAGTTCAGATGCAAATACCTCTAGAATGAATACATACAGCAGGATGTGCATCATCACTGATCTGCCTGAGCAAATGAGATATTCCATTTGTTTATAGGGAAAGAAAATCCATTAGAATGAAAAAGTTTGCTAGTAGTTGACATTAATGTGAAAGGGAACAAGAAAACACCTCCCTCATGTTTTTCTCATCATGGTTTAATAACAAAGTACAAGCTTGCATTTCCCCTGTTGTTGAAATAGCTTTAATGAAAAAAGGAGCAAAGAAATATCTGCTAAAGAATTGTTATTTTGATAGAAAGGCACAAGTTTTTTTTCTATGCTTTTCTTGTTTTATTCTCCTGTCTGTCCATGCTGAAGTACTTTTATTCTAAAGATACTGTGACTTTTTAAATACATATACATTTTTTTTTTTTAAGGTAAAACAATTAATTACCTTGTTAAAATTCTGAGATAAGTATTTACAGGATTATTTTAAATTTAAGACATTAACTTAAATGTATGAGATTATTTTAAATTATTTTAAATTTATGGATTTAAAAAATTGATGTACTCTTTGAAAGAAAATATCTCAGTATGGGCAATGTCCAGAATTTTTTTCTGGCTTCATGCTGATAAATTAAAAGTAATCTCTTTAAAATCTTTGTTATTGGCTGTGCTATCTGACCTAATTGCATTTTCTCCAGATTTGAGAGCTAGTAGATGAAACCAATCAAATAACAAACTTGTTTAATACCCTATTATGGTTTTGGCTGGGAACCATGGTGGAATGGCAGAACCCATTGCCACTAACCAGGCCAGGAGCAAAGGGAGGAGTTCACTGCAATGTTAAATCCTGTAGCCTGGTCTGAAGGGACTGGAAGTGAAGATTATAATGGATATATATATCTGTAAATTGTTGTAAAACACGATCTGAGTTGCATGTTATAGCAGGATCCACTCAAACTGACAGAGGACGAGCCTTATGAGATACAATGCAAGTACTGCAGTGACCTGACCAGTTGGCTTTGTTATAGAATAACTCCACGTGCTTCTGCTGTCCTGAGTGACCAACATAACAGATAGAAACTAAGTCATTTAGTAAAAGAAATCAGTAGACATTTTATGAAAGTTTTATTGATATTTCACAGTGGTGGTCCTTAGACTAAGGGAATGATATCTATATATCTATGTAAAAGGGCGGTGATTAATGAGGAACTTGTACATGACATAAACGGTAAGGAATAAGGGGTGGATATTTTCATGGTTTTGGCTTGGACAGAGTTACTTTTCTTTGTAGAGGCTCTCAAGATGTTGCATTTCGGATTTTTGATGAGAATGGTGGTGATAGCACACCAATATTTTTAGTTGTTGCAGAACAGTGCTTACACAGAGACAAGGACATTTTTGCTTCTTACACTGCCCTGCCAGTGAGGAGGCTGGGGGTGCACAAGACACTGGAAGGGGACACAGCCGGGGCAGCTCGCTCAGAGTGACCAAAGGGATATGCCATACCATATGGCAGCGTGCTCAGCAAAGAAAGCTGGGCTAAAGAAGGAGGAAGAGGGGAACATTTGGAATGATGGTGTTTGTCTTCCCAAGAAACCATTACATGCGATGGGCCCTGCTTTGTGGGAAGTGGCTGAAGTAGGAAATTAATTTCCTGTTTGGCTTTGCTTGTGTGTGCAGCTTTTGCTTTACCTTGTAACCTGTCTTTATCTCAACCCATGAGTTCTCACAGTTTTAACTTTATGATTCTCTCCCCTATCCCACGTGGAGATAATGAGAAAGCAGCTAAGTGGTACTTAGCTGTCTGCTGGGGCTAAAAAACAATGTGCCTGCACTAAAATCTTCCTGCAGATACAGCAGATTTTAATTAAAAATAAAAAAATAAAATAAGAATAATATAAAAATAAATATGAATAATATCATGATATAAAATGGTAATAAAATATAATAAATATCGCAGTATAAATATAATTGATGATGATGATAATGATAATAATAATAATAATAATCACCTTTCTTACTGGGCCTGTGTTTATGGAGATCAAAACAAGAACTGTGGAACTAACTTTACTTATTGATTCAGGGTTCAAGTACTTTAACTCACATATCACTACAGGTATTTGTAGTTTTAATCTGTCTTTTTACTTGCAGCCCACATACTTTGAAGATACTGTGGCAGCATTTAGACCAAGTGCTCTTATCCGTGGTACATTAGATTAGTAAATTTAGAAGCAATGTTCTGTTCTTTTCTTGTTAGTGGGAAACAGTTATTTTTATATCCGATAAATGTTACCCAAATAATAAACATGCTCAAATCTTAGCAGCCAGCATGCAATGTTTGCACACAATTAGTGCCAATAGTATCATCAGTGCCAATAGTATCATCAATAATCTCATCGAAGACCACCAAGAGCAAATTTGAGTAGATGTCAATGAAATGTATAGTTCATCTCAGGAAAAAAAAAAAAAAAAAAAAAAGTGGCTACCATTGTTGATGCAGTTTTGACCTTCACTGTACTAGAGAGGACAATCAGGAGAGGACACTTACCTGGAGACCTTCCTGGCTGGCACATTCTTTCTCTCTCTCCCGCTGTCTGTCTCTTTCTGGCCCTCCTCCCCCCTCACCTCTTTCCTTAGGGTAACCTTGAAGCCAATGTATGCCATCAGCTACAGACCCCAACAATAAAGTCTTGTGCACATCAGCCTGCTTCAACTATTTTTTTTGTGCAGTATTATAAATGCTTCCATATGATCCATGTGTTCAAGTAGTCTTTTACAAATGGACTATTCATTAAGCTAAGTTGTCCAAACTGGGAAAACTAATTTCATGTAGTGTTTTTCAATTAAATAAATGTTTTAAGTATTAATATGAAAATCAGTCATTTGCATCACCATACCATCAGTAAAAAGGCACTCTGCATAAATGAAAAGGACAATAAAGATATCTGACAGTAATTTATGAGTCTATATCTGAGCTTTCCAATCAGATCATGCAAAAATGAATGGTATCCATGTAAATTGTGGATCACCCTGCCATGAAATAGTTATTCCCAACTGCAGTGATTAATCTCTGTTTGGAAATGTGTGACTAACATCTTAACTGACAGATTTTATTTGGGTTCTTAATATATCTGTCAGAACTCTCCAGAAAATCAAAACACATTTAAAATAAATAGAATTTGACTTTGAGCTAAGGTATAATTTATACATTTTAGTTTTCAAATTTAGTCTTCTCTAATACATGCACAAACGCACTGAAAAACATATGTGCTCAGATTTATTACTGCAAACAGCCATTGACATTTCTGGTGCGAAAATATGATCTTCATGCTCAATACTTTTTAATGTTGTTATCTGAAGTATTTTTTTGGTTTATTTATTTTTTAATAGCTAAGGCTATCAAAGGCAATCATAAAACATCATATAGAGTGTTGTACCCCAAAAACCAGAAGTACAAAGGGAAAGTGAGAAAGAAGTATAGATGTCATTATATCAAAGCAATTTTCTGTGTTGCACTATATTTAGTTTGTGCCAAAGCCTAAACTGTAAATAAAGACAAATTTAAAAATAAAATTTCAATTGTCTCTGGCAAGATTTGCCACATTGAAGAGCTACCATGTATAAAACATTGAAGGTTTTATCAGTGGCCATTTCATGGTTAATATACATATATACTAGGCATGTCTTCTTGATCACTGAAAATATAACAAAACAAACAAATAAATAACCCTAGTATCTGACTTCTCTGTCTTTTGCAATATGTAAAATATGATGTTAAGCATTTCATGCCTGTTTCCTTCTGTCATCCACCTCAGAATCTATCAAGAGGCTCTGTAACAAGTCTTACAACAGTTTTCAATCAGGAACAGAAATAAAAGTCTTTATGTTGGTTTGTTATTGTTTTGTTGTTGTTGTCTCTTTCTAATTCCAGATACTTTCATCCTAAACTCTGCATGGAATCAGAAGATGACAGTGAATCAAGCCTGTTAATTACTTGGGAAGCAAAAGTAGTTGCAGACACAAATCTGCTTTTACTTCAGCTGTAGAATTGAAATAATGTGGAGTTGAAACAGGTGGTAGAAAAATGACCATGTTCCATGCCATAAAGCACTGCTTTACAACTAAAACATTTGTGTTCAAATATGTTAGAATTGATAGTGTATTTCCGCTCTTTACTTTTTTCATTGTTGTTCAGATATTATACAATAAGTACTTGGTCTGCAAAACAGTAAGGCACTTAAATCCTGATTAATTGTCTCTGTAGGCAGTTTCATACGAAATGCAGATTAGATGTTAAATGGCAAACACCTTTCTTTACTCAGCTTCTACTATACTCAAGGTACCTTCATTTTCACTGTTAAGACTAGGCAGCTAAGGACTATCAAGAATCTGTTGGGGATCCTGACTGAAGATAAGTGCCTTCCTACAGTTACATAATTGAGCCTTGAAGACAGACGGGCTTATGACTTACTTTATAATCTATTGTATGTGCCTCCCACTCAACTGCCTGTCATGGCTTTTATTCTTGGGCACTTAATTCTCCCACAGCATGAATGTAAGATTAGCCTAGGAAAGTAATTTGGGACCATGGGTTCTTACAAATGGCAAGACTCTTAAAAACCTAGTGTTGTGCACTGTGAACTTTTATCTCAGCATTCATCATATTTCTTGTGTTCTTTTCTTGGTTCTCCATAGTTTGTAAACAATATATCTAGAGCTCAGATACTTCTAATCTGCATGTCATTATTGCAGGATATATACACCTATATATATCACAATGTGATTGCTGCCATGAGTGTAATGGGTAATCTGAGGTAATTTTTTTTTTTTTTTCTGTTTTATGCTTCATGGTCTCTACTTCTAAAAATCTGGAAATTGGATATGACGTCTTCTGTAAGGGCCTGTGTTGCAAATGAAAGCTCTAAGTGAAAAGTGTTTATGATTCCTGTTGTACTATGGAGTAATGTATTTCCTATCTGTGGAAGACTCTCATTCAGATTTTATGCAGCAGAACATTTGTGCTGCACGGTGTAGTTGTACCTGAGCTGTTTTAGAACTATCAAATAAAAGAGAACCTGAAATTAAATGACATTGAATAGCTCACATCCACACCACTTACAGCTATCATTCTTTATTGAAGATTAATCTCAGAGACAACCAGTTGCAGGGAGTGACCTAACA
The DNA here is from genome assembly GCF_964211825.1 of Aythya ferina. NCBI lineage: Eukaryota > Metazoa > Chordata > Aves > Anseriformes > Anatidae > Aythya > Aythya ferina. Next base: position 51,597,402 of record NC_140296.1, read on the forward strand.
ATTTTTGTAGGAAAAAAAAAAAAAAAAAAAAAAAAAAGTCATTGAGTTTCTAGTCCTTTTTTTTCATTTTTGGACTGATATCCCTGAAGTAGCTCTTTAGGTGGCATATCTAAATCAAGTGAGAGAGAGCTAACATTATTTTAATTTTCCATGTTTCTAATTGTATTATCATAGCCATGGATTGGAAAATAAGAAATACTGGAAAACAGAGGAAACTTGCATAACTCTGTTAAAGAGACAGTGAAAAGCTTAAACAGAATGAGGGTATACTGGCTTCTCTTTGGTATACAAAGTCTAAATGTCCCTTGAAGCAGCAAATTGCTGCTGAAGTCTTCTCTCTCATTCCTTGTGAAAAATAATCCCTAAATTGTTGAATCATTCTTACTTCTAGTCCTTTATGGACCAAACAATTTTAAATTTTCCTATGTAAATTCAAAGTAATGGTTGGGTAGTACTCCTTTATAGAAACATGTACATTCTCTTCCTCCTCCACCTTCTACAGGTTGACAAAAGGCTTTTGTAGGTGATAAAAGTAGGTTTGAACCTTCTAAAGTGTAAAAAATGAATCTGTGTCTTATAAATAAATAAAAAGAATGTTCCATTACCATAATGCTTTTTAAAGTATCCTTTGTGTACCATCAAGACTGGTTTCTGGTCTGTGGAGATTTTCTATCACATGCCCATACATTAATGCCTTAATTTAAGACATGCTCAATGGTCTAGTGGCTTTGTTGCTGCTGTGTTACTGGTTGCTTTAGATCCCTTCATGAGGTGCACAGTATGTCCAACACAATGCACATCTATTCACATATTCTTGTGCAAACTGCCTGCAAAATAAAGATGATACAGGTACTGTGTTTGTTACACTTCTAGGTCAGTTAGTTCTGAAATGATACCATATGGATGGAGCTACAGTTTCCAGGCTGTGAGTCTATTTTTGCATAGCACTGTGAACAAACCATCTCCTCCACAGCTGGCTTAGAGCTATCTAAAATATTTTCAGGCAGTGTAGCATAGCTGCAGCCTCAGGCTTCTCATTCATTTTAGTGAAGTAATCCTAAGCGATCAATGTGAGCTTTTACAGTCACATTGCATAAAATTCCCATAATAAATTCCTAGCGATCACCAAATATTTATGGGATTTGCTGCTCCATCTGGATGCATATAAGTCTATGCAGCCCAAAGGGATTCATCACAGGGTACTCAGAGAGCTGGCTGATAATATCTTGAGACCTCTCTCAATCATTTTTCAACAGTCTTGGAAATCTGGAGAGGTCCCATTTGACAGGAAGCTGGGGAGTGTTATCCCACTTTACAAGGGTAAAAAAGATAAGACATTGGTAATTACAGGTCCATCAGTCTCACTTCAGTGCCTGGTAAAATTATGGAGAATATCATTCTGGGAATTACCAAAAAAAACCTGAAAGACAATGCAGTCATTGGCCATAGACGGTCTTGGTGGATAGGAGGCTGTAGACTAGCACCTGAAAGGGATCTGGGGGTTTTGGTTGACGGCAAAATGAATATGAGCCAGCAGTGTGTCCTGGCATCCAGGATGGCCAACCATATCCTGGGGTGCATCAAGCATGGCATTGCTAGTCATTCAAAGGAAGTGATTGTCCTGCTCATCTCTGAGCTGCTGAGGCCCCACCTCAAGTACTATGTGCAATATTGGGTACCACAATATAAGAAGGACATAAAAATCCTTGAGAGTGTCCAAAGGAGGGCTACAAAGATGGTGAAGGGTGTAGAGGAGAAGATATACATGTATGAAGAGCAGCTGAGGTCACTTGGCTTTTTCAACCTAGAGAAGAAAAGGCTGAAGGGTGACTTCATCACATCCTACAGCTTCCTCACAAGGGGAAGAAGAGTTGGAGATGCTGATTTCTTCTCTCTGGTGACCAGTGGTAGGACCAAAGGGAATATCATGAAGCTGCTACAAGGGAGGGTCAGTCTGGGTATCAGGAAATAGTTCTTCACTGAGAGGGTGGTTGGGCACTGGAACAAGCTCCCCAGGGATGCCTTCAAGATGCATTTGGACAACATTTTCAGAAATATGTTTTGAATTTTGTGTGGTGCTGTGTGGGCAGGAACTGGACTTGTTGATCCTCATGGATCCCTTTCAACTCAGGATATTCTATGATCCTCTGATTTACAAACAGTAGAATCAAATTTAGGCATCAAAAACACAAACCTGGACGTAGCCAATTTCTAGCAGATTTTTTAATATATATTTTTGTTTGTTTGTTTGTTTTATTTTTATCCTCTGTCATCTAATAGTTGGCTTTAAGACATATCTATCATGAACATATCAACCACACTTATCAAGATTTATCTATGTGAGCAAAATGTAAAGACCTGGAGAAAACATAAGAACAGAAAATATATATATTTTTTGAAAGAAAAAGCAAGACACAGAGTGATCTTCTGATATTATTCACATTAGGATATAAAAGTGACAACACCTAAAGAACATACTAATAAATAAATAAACAAAACAATACTCAGAAAGTTTTGTGTTGAAGGATGAAAATAACAATGTATAAGCTCAGTCATAATTAGTTAAATGGAGGAATGTCCATATGGCTATAAGAGACTGACTAGAATTGCTTTTCTAGCACGATGAATATAAAAATATTGATCTATACAAAGTTAAGTGTTGATACGTCATGATATAGTTGTAATTAATCATGAGGATATAGGGGATACCTAATCCATTATAACTATGGGATTTATGTGTATTTAAATGTTTTAAATTACTCTAATTTGCTCAAATAAAAGTGTTTTACAATTCTATTTCAAAGTGAATATACAAATTGAAGTTAGTCATGAAGTCTTTAATTAGAACAGAACTACTCCATATTTATATTATCCTGATCTTTCATCAGTAATAATTTAGAAACTTAGATGAATTTATTGCCTTATTGCAGGTTTTCTTTTGAGCTTGAGGTGGATTCACACCAGTAGGTAGCTCAGCTCCCCCACACTGCTCTCTCACTCTCCCTCCTCAAAAGTAGAGAAGGAGAAAATATGATGAAAAAGAGCTCAAAGGGTGAGATAAGGTTGGGGAGATCACTCACCAATTATCATCACAGGCAAAACAGACTCAGCAGGGAGTTTAATATAATTTATTGCCTATTGCTAACAGAATAGAGCAGTGAGAACTAGAAGCAAATGAAAAACATCTTCCTCACATTCACTCTTTTACACGTCCCCTTGTGTGGTTCAAAGGAATGGGGTTTGCAGTCAGTGCATAATGTTTTGTCTCTGCTGCCCCTTCACCTTTACTCTCTTCCCCTGCACCAGCATAGGGTCCCTTCCACAGAATGCAGTCCTCAAACTGATCCTACTTGGGCTTCCCAAAGGCTGCAGTTCTTCAGGAACTGTTCCAAAATGGGTTCCCCACCAGCAGCAGCTGTTGCCAGACTTTCTGCTCCACTGCAGGATTGTTTTGTTCTCAATTTTCTCACTCCTCTCCCTCAGCTGCTGCTATGTATCATATTTTTCCTTTCTTAAATCTGCTCTCACAGAAGAACAACCAGTGTCACTTATTAGTTCATCTCTAGCCAGCAGCAGATACCTTTTTAAGCTATCTGGAAATGGTTATTCTCTTACGTGGGGCAGTTTCTGGATTCTTCTCACAGAGGTCATCCCCTAAAGCCCCCTGTTACCAAAATCTTGCCACATAAACCAAATACAGAGCTGCTTTATGAAACTTGAAACAAAATAATCTCCAGGGAAAGTGTCAAGAAACTGGTCAAATTACATATACTTTCTAAAATACACTTTTTCCTTTTCTTTAAACAATGCAGGAACTGTTGGAGCAGCATTCAGATACATAAATTTCTTCAGGTGTACTTTGAAACATTTTCAGCAACAGGAGAAACAATGAAACATAAAATATTTTCCCCAAGTGAATATACTACAAAAGTAAGTGAAAGTAACAAAAATGAGTCAGCTACAACCCCCTAGCAGTAACAACTAGAATTTTTGAACTAAGAACCTTCCCAGTGGATATTCAGGAAACCCAAACAGATGTCAGGTGTGAGCAAATTTTGTTATTTTCACATAAGCTATTGGCAAGGTTTGAGATACACACATGAGCATTCTAGGGACTGTTGGTCCCAGAAAGAAAGGGGAAAAAAAAAAAAAAAAAAAAAGGAAGGGAAGGGAAGGGGGAAGGGATAATCAAAGAATTGTAGTTGTTGGAAGGGACCTAAAGAGATCATGGCGTCAAACCCGCCTGCCAAAGGAGATAGATTTCTTTAGAGCAGGCTGCCCAGGTAGGCATCCAAATGGGCCTTGAATATCTTCAGAGGAGATTTCACAGCCTCTCTGGGAAGCCTGTTCCAGGGCTCTGCCACCCTCACTGTGAAGAAGTTATTTCATATGTTGCTTCAGAACTTCCTGTGCTCCATTTTTTTTCGCCATTGCCCATTGTCCTGCTCCCAGCTTTGTATCATGGGTATACTTATGGAGGGTAGACACTATTCCCTCATCAAGGTCGTCGATGAAGATGTTGAACAAGACTGGACCCAGCACTGTCCCTTGGGGAACACTGCTAGTCACAGGTCTCCAGCCAGACTCTGCACTGCCAATCACCACCCTCTGAGCTTGGCCAGTCAGCCAGTTCTCAACCCACCTTACTGTCCACTCAACTGTCCCACACTTTCTCTGCTTTGCTAGCAGGATGTCATGGGAGACAGTGTCAAAAGTCTTGCTAAAGTCAAGGTAGATGACATCCACTGCTCTCCCTTCATCTAGCCAGCTGGTGATGTCATCATAGAAGGCAACGAGGTTGGTCAAGCATGATTTCCCCTTAGTGAATCCATGCTGACTACTCCTCATAAGCTTCTTCTTTTCCAATTGCTTGGAAATGGCATCCAGAATGAGCTGTTTCCATACCTTTCCAGGGACAGATGTGAAACTGGCCTGTAGTTTTCCGGATTCTCCTTCTTGCCCTTCTTGAAGACCGGAGTGACATTGGCTATACTCCAGTCTCCAGGCACCTCTCCTGTTCTTCAGGACCTTTCAAAGATGATACAGAACTGTTCGGCAATCCTAATTTTTGCCTTGCTTCCTCCTTGCAAGGTCATGAATTCTACCACATCATAGTCACTGCAGCCAAGGCTGCTCCCTACCCTCACATCTCCAACTAGTCCTTCCTTATTTGTTTGTCCAGCAGCACACCTCTCTTTCTTGGCTTCTCCACCACCTGTCATCAATGCACTGCAGGAATGTGTGTGGGGGGGCTTTTCTTGGTGGGGCTTGTTTTGATGTGGGGTGTAGTTCGAATTGCCATGGGCGACTCCCCCAACATGGATGGTGACCGTGATCCATGTCGTCATTTGTTTGCCCATCAAGTTCCAGAGCCTCATACCTGTTGTGTAGGGGCACCTGGGAAGATGAGGTATATAGCAGGGGTATTCGTCTGCTGCACCAAACAGGAGTCTGTTTCCAGTCTCCTCCCATCTCTCAGATCCCCTCCCTCTGCCTGGCAGCAAGGGGGCAAGGGATCCTTTTTTTCCTGTGCATTGACTGTGGCTAGCTGAGGAGCCTGCCTCAGGGATGGCAGAACTCTACCCCACCAGTCAAACTCATTCTCTGACTCCTCAGCTTGCCCACCATCTCCTGAAGCTCTGCCACCTGGCAGAGCAGTTCTTCAGCCTGGTCACAACTCCTACAGCCATGCTCTCTACTGCCATCCTGTACTGGTGTAAGAATAAGGCATACCTGGCAGACTGACACCTGAGTGCCAGCACAATTCCCAGCAGAACTCTGTCTGGGATGCTGCATCGACTGTGGTGGGTGTCAAGCTCCTTGAGGCCATGGCTTTCTGCCAAGTGGTCACCATCACTCCTGGGACAAGCTGCCCAACCTTCAGTGCTCTCCCGTCTCACCCCGCCTGTGCATACTGCTGTGCAAACTGACTGACATGCCATGCCCTGGGCCCTGGTTGCCATGCTCCTGGTCGCTTGTGCTCCCTAGGGGCTGCCTTTGTATGGTGTGGGGGTGTTCATGCCCTCACAAGGGCTGCTGGGCCCTGGTGGGTGGCTCCCTAGGCTGCCTTGAATGGCCCCAATGCAGGAAAAAATACGTGCTCAATTCGATCCCTCTCTCCACTGCAGAACACATCTGCTCTGGAGCCAATCACCTCGGCAAGGGTGCTGTCATAATATATGACATCACGTAGGACAACAAAAAACTAGAAGGGTTGGCCAGGGAGCATATGGGGTGGTTATGGGAGTGCTGCTTAGGGACCGACTGAGCATTGGTCAGCAGGTAATGAGCGATTGCATTGTGCATCATTTATTCTCTCTCTCTCTCATCATTATTATTTATTTTCCCCTCCTTTTCTGTCCTATTAAGCTGTCTTTATCTCAACCCATGAGTTTTACTCCTTTTTTTTTTTTTTTTTTTTTTTTTTTTCTTTCCCAATTCTCTCCCCTATCCCCCTAGGGAGGAGGAGGGGAGACCAGACAGCTGTGTGGTACTTACTTAACTGCCTGCCAGGGTAAACGACAGCACATTATCCTTCTTTTCTTGAAATTGAATAAACCACTTTTATAAGATTAATAAAATAACACAAAGGAAAAAAAAAAAAAAAAAAAAAAAAAAAAGAAAAGAGAGAGACTCAGGAGACTCAGGCAAACAAACACTGAACAGAACCAACAGAACCCTTATTTATAAAGGTAACATTCTGAATTGCCTTTAGTAGATTTAGTGTGATTTTGCTACATCCTTAAAATGTATTATCTCTGAACTTTTCTTATGAATGAAATATTACAGTTGCCAACTAGAAAATGAAATGTAATAATTATCTCACTATAATGGAAAAAAAAAAAAAAAAAAAAAAAAAAAAAGAGAGAGAGAGAGAGAGAAAAATCCCTTTTTTCCTAAAAAATGAGTCACTTTCTTTTCTTCTGAATTCTGATTAGCATATTCTGGTAAACAAATCTTAAACATCTGCTAAAACGTGATTTCAGAAACTCTACAATTCTACTACAATTCTACTTCATTCACTCAGTTAAAACCCCTGAAGTTTTCATATAATTCTAAAAAGAGATCAACATGCTAACATTTTAAAGGAATTCACACATTTTAGAATAACTTCCTTGTTTCTGTTTGTAGGACATATAATTTTATCAGTGTAAGAAAGAGTTTGAGCTGATGATGTGAGTCTGAGGAATAAAATCTAGGGAGACCATACATGTGGCTGCTTATGATCTGCTTTGTCTAGGGGCAGAGAAGTTTGAAAGATGAAAGCTGGTGCCAGAGGGCTAGGTAATAAAAAACAAAACAAAACAAAACAACAACAACAACAACAAAACACATAGTTTTCAAAGTAGGAGAAAATATTTAATCAATTCTAATAAATTAGATAATCAAAACTATTTTTAACTTCTATCTCTTTAGCCTATCCAACTGTAAAACCTAGCCAATAGAGAATGACCAATGAATATATTTTGATTTTATTTTAAAACGAAAGAAGTTGAAAAAAAAAATTACTTATGTTTTCACCCTCACACACCAAGTCGGTCAGAATTTATGATTCCTTTTTTGGAGTTTATTAACTACAAAGATCTTCCAGATTTACTGTAATTATTAAAATAAAGAACAGTGTTATAAATGAAGTCTCAACTCAATCTGAATTTTGTAACATTTATAAAACAAATATTTTTAAAAGTTATAAAAGGCAAGTTAACAGCTCTGGGTGTGCGGGGAGTCTACTCTCCACCAACATGCACACATGAACATCAAACATTCTAAATATATAAAACATTGCTTTACATACTAAACCCGAGTATGCCTATACATATGTAAAATCAGAAAATGTAACAAACAATCCTTTAAGTTCCATGACTTAAAAGTCTCCATTTTCCGTTCCTTTTCTTGATTACAAACAAGTCTCCATTTTCCATTCCTTTTGAACAATATGTCTTGCTTTAAGTTGTCAAGCAACTCGGTCTTCAGGCCTTATGTATCCCGTTCTTCCCATATCAAAGAAAAACATATCCATCTCCTTTTCAAGGCCAATGAGGCCTGGGTCAAAAGGCACGTTCAGGTCAATAGGGGGCATAACAGCAAAAGCCTGAAAAAAAAAAAAAAAAGAAAGTATGAAAACAGTAAAAGGAAGACTAGGGATAATGTGGGTCCCTTGCTGAACGAGGGGGGTGTCCTGGTAATGGGAGATGTTGAGAAGGTGGAGATACTGAATGCTTTCTTTGCTTCAGTCTTTGCTTTAAGGACTCCCCCCAAGGACTTCTTGACACTGAAGGGAAGAGAAAGAGTCTGGGAAGTGGCAATCTCCCCCCTTGTTGACAAGGGAGTGGTTCAAGAGCATCAGGGTGGGCTCTGCACACAAATCCATGGGTCCTGATTGGATGCATCCACGTGTGCTAAGGGAGTTGGCAGAGGTGATTGCCAAACCATTCTCTACCATCTTTGAAAGGTCCTGGAGAACAGGAGAGGTGCCTGAAGACTGGAGGATAGCCAGTGTCACTCCAGTCTTCAAGAAGGGCAAGAAGGAGAATCCAGAAAACTACAGGCCAGTCAGGCTCACCTCTGTCCCTGGAAAGGTGTTGGAACAGCTTGTTCTGGATGACATCTCCAAGCAACTGGAAGAGAAGAAGGTTATGAGGAGTAGTCAGCATGGATTCACCAAGTGGAAGTCGTGCTCGACCAACCTCAGTGCCTTCTATGATGCATCACCATCTGGGTAGATGAGGGGAGAGCAGTGGATGTCACCTACCTTGACTTTAGCAAGACTTTTGGTACTGTTTCCCATGACATCCTGCTAGCAAAGCTGTGAAAGTGTGGGACAGTTGAGTGGACAGTAAGGTGGGTTGAGAACTGGCTGACTGACAGAGCTCAGAGGGTGGTGATTGGCAGTGCAGTGTCTGGCTGGAGACCTGTGACTAGCAGTGATTCAAAGGGGTAAGTGCTGGGTTCAGTCTTGTTCAACATCTTCATTGATGACCTTGATGAGGGAATAGTGTCCACCCTCTGCAAGAATACCCATGATACAAAGCTGGGAGGAGTGGCCGACATGCCAGAAGGCTGTGCTGCCATTCAACGAGACCTGGACAGGCTGGACAGTTGGGCAGCAAGTAACCAAATGAGGTTTAACAAGAGCAAGCGTAGAGTCCTGCACCTGGGAAGGAACACCTGCATGTATCAGTACAGGCTGGGGGACGACCTGCTGGAAAGGAGCTCTGCAGAGAAGAACATGGAGGTCCTGGTGGACGACAGGTTGACCATGAGCCAGCAGTATGCCCTAGTGGCCAAGAGAGCCAATGGCATCCTGGTGTGTATTAAAAGGAGTGTGGCCAGAAGGTCAAGGGAGGTGATCCTCCCCCTCTACTCTGCCCTGGTCAGGCCTCACCTGGAGTACTGTGTCCAGTTCTGGGCTCCCCAGTACAAGAAAGACAGGGATCTCCTGGAAAGAGTCTAGCAGAGGGCCACAAAGATGATACGGGGCCTGCAGCATCTTCCTTATGAGGAAAGGCTGAGAGACCTGGGTCTGTTCAGCCTGGAGAAAAGAAGACTGAAAGGGGATCTCATCAATGTGTACAAATACCTGAGGTGTGGGAGACAGAGGGATTTGGGCAACCACTTTTCAGTGGTTTGCGGGGACAGAACAAGGGTCAATGACCAAAAAAATTCTCCATAGCATTGCTATTATAGATTGTAGTTTAGATTCTGATAGGTTACATCATAGAAGAATACATTAGATCTATGTAAAGACATAGCTCTTAAATATGAATATATATATTTTTTTCAGTTAAAACCAGGAAAATTTGAAGGAAATTTTTTATTTAATTGCAATCTACCCAGAGACAAGGCATGATAAGTCCTAGAAGTAATATATTTTAAGCCATTAAAACAGCAAAATATGCAATCTGTCAATATTTAAAAATGTAAATGCTAATACAGTAATACTAATATTTAAAATTCAGGAAAACATACCTCAACAGTTATGATGACGTCTTGTGTTAAACGTACAAAGTGTAAGTCCCAGAAATTTCTTCATGAAATGATTAATTTTCTTTTGTGATTAATTCTTGCAAGACTTTTTATTTCTTTCCTTTTCTTTTTTTTTTTTTTTTCTTATTGAGTAGTAATATATGTAGTATATGTAAAGTATTATAAGTGTATGTAAATCCAATGTGGTTTTAGTTCAAAATGATTTTTTTATAAGTGTAATCTTAAAAGAATTATTACATAGCCTTGAAAAAAAGTATTTGCAATATTGGTAGATGTACTTTATACTTTAATTCATAGCTTTTAAGAGCTAAAATCCTTATTATTTTATATATATATATTCCAGTAGAAATATAATCCATGTAGAAATAATCCCCCACATTTAGCAAAAGATACATACACATACAAAAAGAATTTAGAATCTGTCCTCAATGCCTCTTCTTCCCTGTAAAAGCAAATAAATTTCTAGTCACTTATTTATGGGAAACAATATGGTTTGCATTGAAAATCTATACATTTTATCAAATTAGGCTTTTAGTAGAGATAACGTAACAACTATTGCTCTTTTTACAGTAATTAAGGTTTTTCTGGAGGTTGTTCCTTTGTATTTCAAGTGGCCACAATACTTCTGCTAGTATTTGTCTCATTGTTTTGATCCAAAATGCTGTACTCAGCTCGTTTGTCTCCTTCCTCCCTCTCCCCCCCCCACACATTTTTTTATTTTTGCCACTTAATACCTTAATACTTATGTATAACATTCATTGCCATCAGCTATCTTAGTATGGTGAATTCTTAGCATGGTAAACTTATTTAGAAGTCCATCGTCTAGAAGACAGAATTTCTGCTTTCTATTCCTGGCTGTGCTTCTGCCTACATTCTCTGGCACTTGGCAGTTCACCTGCTCTCTCCTTGAATTATTGCATTAAATTATAATTTAGGATACTAGATAATACAAGTTTATAATGCACTTTTACAAGTCCTTCTGGTTGAATAATTTAACTAATAAGCACAATATGTCTGCTAATAGGAGATTTACAGGCAATCTAGTACTGATTACCCTGAGTTTTATTAAGTTTCCAATAAATATGAACCTCTTTAGGAAACCCAGCAATAATACCTAAGTAATTTAAGAAACTAAATTTGGAGCAGAGTACCAATTGTGAAATCACAGCAGAAACATGAAATGCAAAGCATAATCAAAAACAACAACAAAAAACATAATCACATAATCAATAATCTTACACTGATTTTGGCAATTCTCTTCCTGTATGAGAAAATTGCTTGTTTAGTTCAAAGCATTTCAAATGTCTCCTGTTACCTCTGAGCAGTGTGGACACTTTTTACATCAAAAGCGGTATTTCAGTTACTTTGTTTTGCTCTTATTATATGCATAAAATGCTTTGGCAGCTGAGAGAATTTAATTTACCTTACTGGATTGAAAACAGTTGGTACACAAGGTTATTATTCTTGCTATTTTCCTCCTGAGAAATTACCAAATTCCTGAAGTGCTTGTGTATGCACAGAAGAACAGAATTCTGAATAGTTGTGCCATAAGCTCTGAGCTTCTGATCAGGATATATAGATGGGAAAAGTAAAATACAGAAAGTATCTAAAGGATTATTTCATCTTAAAATTTCATGCCAATAATTTAACTAGGTTTCATTACATTGAAATATTAGATTTTTTAGAAAGCTACTTGTATATGTGTGACACTGGAAAGATTATAATTGTTCTCTCTGATTTTCTAAAGTAGCGAGATTTTTCTCTGTTGGACACTGTTCTCTATTAGAAGAAATGACAAACCTGAACATGCCAACCTGTTCTCAGGAAGCAGAGATTTAACAAAAGTTAACTTCAGGATACCACTTTGAAGTGCTTTGAGTACTGTGTTCAGTACAGAAGGAGTAAGATGATTACCCAGAGGACATTAATAAAGAGTGCTATGATATCTAAAGTGTTCTGGAAAAAGAAAACCAAACCAATCAAACAAACAAACAAACAAAAGCAAACAAAAACCTTACATGAGTCTGTAACCTACCTAACTTTATAGTTAGTATTGCACTAGGGAAACAATGTACTGTGACTCTGATAAGAGGTGAAAATATGTATGTATTTATGGAAATTATTGAAAAAGGTATTATTAATCCTGGCTAGGTAATTAGAATTTGCAAAGCAATGGGAATTAGTGTTATGAAGAATTAAGAACATACCAATGGTAAAGACATCAGGCAAAATCCCAGTTAGGAGATGTCTGAGGCATAAAAGCATTCAGAGTTTAACACTGAATCTTCCTGAGCTATTATTCTATGATTCTGAGCTACCCATCTGAAGTTAAAAGTATCAGTCACTAGCATCTTTTCCGCTGTGGTCTTTTCAATAAAATGATCTACATATGTCTTCTGTTTGGTTTATGCTAGCATTCTGTTTAACTTATGCTAGCATCAATAAATACTAAATTTCTGTGATTATTTTGGACATAAACTAAATGGCAGCAGGCATTTTCAGGTATATGAAATACAAAAATAACAAAACATACTGTCATGCAATTTGTTTAACAAAAGAACATAAGGAAACACTTTTATTTTATGCAGGTGACTGAGTACTGGCACAGGTTGTCCAGAGACATTATGGAGCCTCCCTCCTTGGAGATCTTCAAAGGTCATCTGTATATGGTCATGGGCAACCTGCTGTAGGCAGCCTTGAATGAGCTGTTGGGCCTGATGGCCTCCAGAGATCCCTTCCAAAGTCAGCCACTTTGTGATTAAGAAATAAGATTTATCTGGGAGTTTTATGTTTACTTCCTTAAAATCTCAAGAACATTCTGTTCAAATATTTTGTAATCTGTAATGGTAACCATCTAATATATAGGTTTATATTATAAACCTATGATATAGATAGGTTTCTTTAAGTCTCTTCTGACAATCTGCAACTGGGATTCTTATTGGCATGCATAATATAAGGATGTTCTTACCTCTTCTGAGAAACAAATAATCTCACTTTAGCAAAGCAAAGTGCTGTAATTAAAAGGAGAAAGTACATGTTCATACTGTTTTATCTATATGCTGAAGTTGTTAAAGAATGAAATTATTCCCATCCTGTTTTACTAAAAGATCTCATTAATCTGAATCATTTTCACAAGACCTTATCTGTCCTCTAATTTTAACTTAATGTTCAGAAGGTCTATTTCTGGATTTATTTTTGTTTTGTTTTGTTTTTATTTTCCCATCAAATACTTCAAATGAAAGTAAATATAATTAAAAACGAAACTAACATCTTATACACTGAGTAAAATATGCCAATGTTTTTACTGGTGTTTTTACAGTGCTTGGCACTGCTTAAAAGCAATAAGGACACAGGTAAATTTTATAAGTAATCCTAAAGGAATAGGGAAAAAGATCCTTGTATTTTGTATAAGAATCTAAAAATGGTCATATAAGGTTTTACACTTTCTGATGCTTATTAGATGGATTATCTCATTTTGCAAAGAATTTCTTTTTTTTTCTCTCTCTTCTGTTCAAAACCTTAATATATGTATACAACATATACATACCGCATATGAACACTCTTAATTCTCTTTTTATAAATGGCAGATACAGAAAAAATGTTGTTATTTATGTAAATTGACATAGCCAGAAACAAAAAGGTTACTTACATCTTTTGTTGCTGTTGTTTCAGAAATTTCAAGTACCGTAGTTCAAATATAGACTTTCCACTTTTTAGCTACAATACTTCAGAGGGAGATAGGCCTTCAGAACTACTGGCCTCTTCTTACAAGAACACACAGCCTCTTCTTACAAGAAAGCTTAGGGCTCTAGTTGCAGCTAAAAATTAACAGTTGTTCATCGGAAGAGAGAAATATCCACCAAACTGTTTCATGAAACCCTCTCTATCATGTTGTCTTCATAATCAGTACAAGTTTTCTGTATATACTACATTATTATTATTTTTTATGTTCCCTAGCATGTGCATGTTGTGAAGTTACAGGTGAACAGCCTAAGTAGCAGCTTAAGTAGCATTCTACTTTTTTTTTTTTTTTTTTTTTTCTTCCTACACCATCACAGGTTTGTGCATTGGTCAGATCTACTCAAGAATTATCATCACTTTATCATCACTTAATAACTGAAAACACCCTGACAGGGACTGTTATATTTGTACTATATTGGAAGTAGCCAAGAACAAAGCAATTTATTTATATAATTCTTAATTGTTTGACCTATTTAAAATGAATGTAAAAGGCATATTTAGTTAATTTAGTTACTGAAAAAGCCTGATACTCAACCAGCACAAAACACACATCACAAATAACACACGGCAGAAAGCATGCTTGATTTGTGATACTGATGAAATTGCTCTAGAGAGTCTACTGTGATCCCTTGCAGCCTGTGAAATGTCTCTGACATCATGCTGTGGGTGATATATTTGATTTTGTATGATAAGTCTAGTTTTCAAATGTCACTTAAGATGAAATACTGGAGCGAGGGGATATACAAAAGAGTAAATTGTATCATTTGAAAGGCAGATTCACAGCATCTTGCATTTTCAGTCAAGAAAAATATGCAGTCAAATATATGCTTAATAAGTAGAATTTAACTTCCTGGACTTTCTAGATTGTTTGTGGATTGTTCATGCTATTTTGCCAAGACATATTTGACACATCATTTAAAGAATAGGATACAAGTATTATAAAAAGCATTAGAAGGTACAGTGGCCATTGCACGGAAAGCACAATGTACTGGATTCCTCCCAAGATCACATTATTTTTCAGTAAACACATAATCAAAATAAGGCATGATCTCAACCAATATGTTTTACATAGCCACACTTTTCTGAGTTGACACCTTACAGTTTTGCTTCCATAGGTGTGTTTATAAATATTGTGGTGTGTACATGAATATTAATAAAAAGCTGAATTCATAAATAGAGTAAAATAAAATAAAATAAATAAAATAAATAAAATAAATAAAATAAATAAAATAAAATAATAAAAAAATAGTTAAGTTGGAAGAGGCCTACAAAGGTCATTGAGTCCAACTGTCTGACCTCTTCAAAGCAAACCAAAAGTTAAAGCATATTATTGACTGCATTACTGAAATGTCTCTTGAACACTGGCAGGCATGGGGAACCAACTCATTAGGAAGCCTGCTCCAGTGTCTTACCACACTAACAATGAAGACATTTTTCCTTCTCACAGAATCACAGAATCACAGAATTTCTAGGTTGGAAGAGACCTCAAGGTCATCGAGTCCAACCTCCAACCTAACGCCAACAGCCCTCCACTAAACCATATCCCTAAGCTCTACATCTAAGCGTCTTTTGAAGACTTCCAGGGATGGTGACTCCACCACTTCCCTGGGCAGCCTGTTCCAATGCCTCACAACCCTTTCTGTAAAGAAGTTCTTCCTAACATCTAACCTAAAACTCCCCTGGCTCAACTTAAGCCCATTCCCCCTCGTCCTGTCACCAGGCACGTGGGAGAACAGGCCAACCCCCACCTCGCTACAGCCTCCCTTGAGGTACCTAAAAAGAGCGATAAGGTCACCCCTGAGCCTCCTCTTCTCCAGGCTGAACAAGCCCAGCTCCCTCAGCCGCTCCTCGTAGGACTTGTTCTCCAGGCCCCTCACCAGCTTCGTCGCCCTTCTCTGCACCCGCTCAAGCACCTCGATGTCCTTCTTGTAGCGAGGGGCCCAAAACTGAACACAGTACTCAAGGTGCGGCCTCACCAGAGCTGAGTACAGGGGGACGATCACCTCCCTAGCCCTGCTGGTCACGCTGTTCCTAATACAAGCCAGGATGCCGTTGGCCTTCTTGGCCACCTGAGCACACTGCTGGCTCATATTCAGCCGACTGTCCACCATCACTCCCAGGTCCTTCTCTGCCTGGCAGCTTTCCAACCATTCCTCTCCCAGCCTGTAGCTCTGCTTGGGGTTATTGCGCCCCAGGTGCAGGACCCGGCACTTGGCCTTGTTGAACTTCATGCAGTTGACCTCAGCCCATCAGTCCAGCCTATCCAGATCCTCCTGCAGAGCTTTCCTAACCTCAAGCAGATCGACACACGCACCTAACTTGGTGTCATCTGCGAACTTACTGAGGGTGCACTCGATGCCCTCGTCCAGATCATCGATGAAGATATTAAAGAGGACCGGCCCCAGCACCGAGCCCTGGGGGACGCCACTAGTGACTGGCCTCCAACTGGACTTGGCTCCATTCACCACGACTCTTTGGGCCCGGCTATCCAGCCAGTTTCTAACCCAACGAAGCTTGCGCCAGTCCAAGCCAAGAGCAGCCAGTTTCTTGAGGAGAATGCTGTGGGAGACGGTGTCAAAAGCCTTGCTGAAGTCAAGGTAGACCACATCCACAGCCTTTCCCTCATCCACCCAGCGCGTCACTCTGTCATAGAAGGAGATCAGGTTCGTCAGGCATGACCTGCCTTTCATAAAGCCATGCTGACTGGGCCTGATCGCCTGCTTCCCCTTCAAGTGCTGCATGATGACTCTCAGGAGGATCTGCTCCATGAGCTTTCCTGGCACTGAGGTCAAACTGACAGGCCTGTAGTTTCCTGGGTCTGCCCTCCAGCCCTTCTTGTAGATGGGCGTCACGTTTGCTAGCCGCCAGTCGATTGGGACCTCCCCCGATAGCCAGGACTGTTGATAAATGATGGACAGCGGCTTGGCCAGCTCCTCTGCCAGTTCCCTCAGTACCCTTGGGTGGATCCCATCTGGCCCCATCGACTTGTGCACATCTAAGTGCCGTAGTAGGTCACCAACCAGTTCTTCATGGATAATGAGGGCCACATCCTGCTCCCCATCCCCTTCCACCAGCTCAGGGTACTGGGTATCCAGAGAACATCCGGTATTGCCGCTAAAGACTGAGGCAAAGAAGGCATTGAGCACCTCCGCCTTTTCCTCATCTCTTGTAACTAAGTTTCCCCCCGCATCCAGTAAAGGATGGAGATTCTCCTTAGTCCTCCTTTTTGTGTTGAATCTGTTTAATCTAAATTAATGTGTTGAATTCTGTTTAATCTAAACCTCCCCTGCTACAACTTTATGTCACCTCCATGAGTGACATTTGGGAGTGATATCTGTTGCCAGGGAAAAGACACTGGTACCTCCATCTCCACTTCATCTCTTCAAGAAGATATATAAAGCAATGTAGAGGACTCTTAGCCTCCTTTTCTTCAGACTAGGCAATCCAAGTGTACTCAGCCTCTTCTCATAGGACATGCCTTCCACTCCTTTGGCACTTCACACCACTGATTATTGTCCAGTGCTCCAATCTACCTAGATACTTGCAAGGCCTCTTGTCCCTCCAGGGAGTCAACAGCACCTCCCAGTTTAGTATCAGCAGCGAACTTGCTGAGGATGCACTACAGTCCTGCAACCAGATTCTTAATAAAAATGTTGAACAGGACAGGCCCTAGAATTGAGCCCTGGGGAACACCGCTGATGATCATCTGCAAGCATAATGTAGCTCCATTTACTATAACCTTTGATCCCTACCATTGAGCCTGTTTATCACCCGGTGTATCTCACCCTGTTTATCTCACAGTCAAACAATTTTTCTAGAAAGACAATATTTTTTCTAGAGGGACAGTATCAATAAATAAATAAATAATATAATCCTTACTGAAATATATAAATATCACATCCACCACTTTCACTATATCCACCAAGTATATACTAAAGCAGGATTTTCCCTTGATGAACCCATGTTGAGTATGTATGAGTATGTAGCTTTGATCTTTAAATGCCTTTTAATAATAGCATCCAGAATAATCTTCTCTATACTTTTTTTCCAGGGACTGAGGTTAGACTAATAGGTCTGTAGTTTCCTGGGTCTTTACCCTTTTGGTAAATTGCTTTCTCACTAAAATTCCACCAAAATACAAATCAACTGCACCCTAAAAATAAATAGCCTTCATCAACTGTTTTACATTTGATTTAAACAAAGCAATGACAAGATGTAAATTCTTGGCCAAGTCTATGTGTTTTCCATATGTCAAGCATGGTTATATCTTCAATATTATTACTGTGTTGTTTTTCACCTTCTGAAAGTACAGTTATTGTCCTACTTATATTGTTTGTATATAGTTTCACATTTGCCCTATTCATTTTTTCTCAACAGTGAATACAGCAGGAAGAAAAAAAAAAAAATTGAAGAAAATCAAATGTCCATATTTTTCAGAAACCATAATCAAGTATTTTATAATCTCTGATTTGACAGATATAGAGAAACTCCATTCACAAAACCTCACAGCACATGTAAAATGCAGAACAAATACAAAATCAGAAAACTATCGTTACTCATTCTTTAAATATTAAATGTGGAATTCTAATTTTATCTGGCTAGGTTAAATACCTAATAACAAAGACTGGGTACTTAATAAAATACTACTTAATAAAAAAGTCATATACTTTTACATATCCATATAGCCAAACACATACCAATAGGCAATACAAAATAATGGATAATAACATATTCAAAAGAAAATATAAGTTAAGCTCAGTAGGTGTACTGGGTTTACAGGACAAGGGTTTGGTAGAAAAGGGACTGCAGGGGCTGCCTCTGTGAGAAGAATCCAGCAGCTGCCTCATGTCAGATCAGAGCCAGATCCAGCCAGCTCTAAAAGGAACCCAACACTGGCCAGAGCCGAGAAAGTGAGCCAAGCTGGTTGGGCCTATGAGAGACCAAATTGGAGAAAGGGAAAATAACTTCTGCACAACAGCAGCTGGGAGAGTGAGGAGTGAGAACCAGCCCTGCAGACACCAAGTTGAATGCACAAGGAGGACAGGAGGTACTCCAGGCACGCAGCAGAAATTCTCTTGCAGCCTGTGGTGAGGCCGTTGGTGGAGCCAGCTGCCTCCCTCCAGCCTATGGAATACAATGGTGGAGCAGGGTTCCACGCTGCAGCCCGTGGAGGAGCCCCCGATGGAGCAGGCGGATGTGGCCTGGAGGAGGCTGTGACCCATGGAAAACCCACTCAGGAGCAGGCACCGGGCTGAAGCTGCAACCCGTGGAGAGGAGTCCACGCAGGAGCTGGTGGTCTGGGGGGAGCTGCTGCCCGTGAGGGACCTTTGCTGAAGCAGTTTGCTCCTGACAGATGGACACCATGGTACAGACCCACAATGGAGCATTTCTTGAAGAACTGCTGCCTGTGGGCAGCCCCCGCAGGATCAGTTCCGGAAGGACAGCATCCCATGGGAGGGACCTCATGTGGAGCAGGATCAGAGAGTGACTGTGAAGGAGTGGCAGAGATGAAGCATTAGAGACTGACTGCAGCCCCCATTCCCCATTCCCCGTGCCTCTCAGAAAAAGAGGAAGTAGGAGAGGATGAATGGGGGACAATGTGTTCTTAGTTTGCTTTCAGTTTCTCAGTGTTCTAGTCTGCTAGTGATAGGGAATAAATTTTATTAATTTATAATTAATAAAACTCCCTATGCTGAGTCTGTTTTGCTCATGATGACAATTGGTGAACAATGTCCTTATCTCAGCCCTTGAGCCCTTTCCATCATATTTTCTCCCCCTTTTCCTCAGAGGAGTGCTTGTTGTGGAGTTCAGCTGTCTAGCAGGGTAAAACCACAACAATAGAAATGACGTAGGTACTAGTGACACACAGACCTTCAGGATGGATTTGGGTTTGTCTGACTCCCATTCTTTAGCATCTGTGATGCAGATATATACATGTGAGATGGATGTCTAAATTCCCATTTTATTCCATATAAATTCAACAGGAAAATGAAGAGATTCAATTCAGTTACCTACTTACTCTGGACATCTGTCTAATGATATCTGAAATGCCTTGAGTAGCCCAGCTGGCTTCCAAGTAGCATGGCAGAAAAATATGGTCCTCTCACAGAAGCTACTAAAATATCTAACAGTTGTAAACAGAATTCTTGTTTCTATCAATAAAATACTGATAACATTAGATATTTATGCTTAAACTGTTGATCTCTAGATCTCCACTGACTGTATTAAGAGTTTATAAGTCCAGCTGATATGAATATTCTTACATTTATTCATCAGAATTTAGTGTCTACAGCCTAAAATTGAACACTCCTGGAAGCTTTATTGAGTTGCCTGAAGACAGTAGACAGTTGAGATATCAACAAGTATCCAAGACATTAAAAATTTCAGATGACTGACAGATACGATGTCACCAGTGAAAGACCTATACACTTATGGAGCACCAGCTAGAAGTATAAATCCCTGCTCAAACCTTACATTATATCATTAATATAGACCTACTAAATTGGACCAAATGTCTGCTTAGCTCATAGCCACAGTGATCTCTAGCCTTCTGTGAATTATTTTTTATTATTTACTCACTTTATTCATTGATTCCTCAACTGTCCTTTTTACAGGTTCCTTTCCTAAGAAGGCTTTTAGGATTTGTTGGGATTTCTATAATCTGTACTAGCCTGTCCTTAAAAGTGAAAACCAAATAAGTCAGAGTCTGGTAACAGGTGAAATGTGTATTTCCTTTGTAGCTTAGATATTTCTTAGTTATTATATTAGTAATTCAGTTTGTTCCCCAAATGATAAAATGATATAAATAAATAAATAAATAAATAAAATTGTCTTAGTCCTTGATGACTGTAAAAATAAGCATTTTTCATTTGTTTGAGTTCAGAAACTCAGTAGGATCCCATTTGTCAACTATCATCCAAAGATCTCTGCCACAGACCTATTTTGGCTCAAAAAGACCAATATTTTCCCCTTAATAATCTGAGAAACTACATCATACTTAAGCTACTGCCCCTCCTGTGATTTTGATTATTCAATACCAGAAAACTACAAATGAATTAAAAGAACTTAACTGGAAAAGGCAAGATGCAAGGCAAAGCAAGGAAAAGAACTCTACATTTGGAAATAACTGTTAATAGCATTAAAATGGAAAGCAAATGTCTCATAGTTAATACATATAATTAAAATTTGATAACTGTATAAAATAACTCTGTAATGTACAGCTCTTATGTCCCAAATTTTGTATACAAGAGATTGAAAGGAGATTTCAGGAGGTTACGTTTTCAAACTTCTGCTTAAAGACATTTTCCAGGTGACCGCTGCATCATATTAGTGTTTTACCATTGAAATCTACATATAAAATATTTGGTACTTTACATTTGTATTTTCTCTTATTAAAAAGTTTCATCTTTTTGCTTGGTTATAGCCTGGCATTATCAACATCACTTATCAATATAATTTTAAAATAAAAAAGCTTTCTTGTTTTTTTTTTTTTTTTTTTTTTTTTTTTTTTTTTTTTTTTTTTTTTTTTTTTTTTTTTTTTTATGTTTCCATCTTTCATTTAAAATACGTCTAATGAGGTCAACAAAAAATGTTCTCCAGGTACTTTAAGCTGGCACTTTCTGGACTCTCACTCATAATTGCCAGGTAATTTACATTTGACCTGTAACTCCAAGTCAGAATATTAATGCATTTTGCAAGGTGAATTCAAATTTGTTCCTAATTAGGGTGTGAAATAGCAAGAGTTATTTTTTACATGGAATATAACCTCAGCATTTCTCAATAATGGAATTAATGTGCAGGACCATAAAAAAAAAATGCCTTGGTAAGCATCTCATCCATTATAGAATGAACTGATACTTTTTGTTGTTGTTGTTGTTGCATCATCAACTATTATTTATTCTTTTATTTTGTAAAGGAAAAAACATACATATGTATAAATTCACATATACATTACAGAGATTAGGAACTATATATACATATATATGCTGATGAACTGGAATGCTGTTGTCACAGAATAGCATTCTATATATTGTAAGTTTAATGCTCATCACTCATTCATGTAAATTCAAAAATCCCAGTACCTGGAAGTGCTGCATAAAGAACTAATGGCTGGCTGCCCAAAGAAATGAAAAGACACCTACACAGATTAATTTATTTATTTTGAAGCATATAACTGCATATCCATTGCATTGCTTCTGGGCATATTTACCAAAAAATTAAAAGCAAAATTATCATAACAAATCAACTGCCTACAACAGATGTGCCTACAATTTGAGTGTGTCCTAGGTAATCCAGTTCTTCAAGCTGCTACCTTCTGTTTGGCTTTTCTCTCAAGGTCTCCCTCCAATGAGTATCATATCCCTGCAGGATTTTTGAACAACATCTAAGCCTCCACTTAACTAGATAATCCTTTTACTATGCAGCCTGACCCAACACAGAACTGATCTGGTAATCTCTCCATTACTTTAAGGAATATGACCTGTTATTATTCTTACAATAATTTACCCACCTAATTATGGTCAGACATAGTTTTACTTGACATACATTATACCTGAGAAAATATTTTTATATACATTTCCTCTAAAATAGATTTACATATTCTTGTACACTGAATATTGCTCATTTTCTCGTATTTAAAGGAAAGAACCAAAAGTGCAAGTTTCAGCAGATAACTACTCAAAGTTCTTCTGAATTGTCAGACCTGTAAAGCTCAACTTTTTTCCAACATGTTAGTTGTGTGATTTTTGACTGTGGTGGTTTTACGCAGCTGGGCAGCTGAGCTCCACTACAACTGCTTTCTCACTCCCTCTTCTCAAAGGGAAAGAGGGAGAAAATATGATGCAAAGAGCTCAGGGGTTGAAATAAGGACAGGGAGATCATTCAGCAATTATTATGACAGGCATAACAGACTCAGAGTAGAGAGATTAGAGAAATATATTGCCTATTAACTAACAAGCTGTAGAAGTGAGAAAACAAAGGAAAGAAACCAAAAACACCTTCCCCCCATCCACCTTCTTCCACCTCCTTCCCTCGAGTAGTGCAGGGCAATGGGGAAATGTGGGTTGCGGTCAGTCTGGCACTTCGGCTCCGCCGCTCCTTCATGGTCACTCTCTGACCCTGCTCCATGTGGGGTCCCTTCCACGGGATGCCATTCTTCTGGAAATGATCCTGCATGGGCTTCCCACAGGCAGCAGCTCTTCAAGAACTGCTCTAAATATGTGTCCATACCATTGTGGCCATTTATCAGGAGCAAACTCCTCCAGCATGGGTCTTCCATAGGCGGAAGCTCCCCCCAGACTCCTGCTCCTGTGTGGGCTCCTCTTCACGGGTTGCAGCCTCCTCCAGGCCATGTCCACCTGCTCCACCAGGGGCTCCTCCTTGGGCTGCAGCGTGGAAACCTGCTCCACTGTGGTATATCATGGGCTGCAGAGGTACAACTTGCTCCACCAGGGGCATCTCCATAGGCTGCAGGGGAATTCAATTCCAGCTCCTGGAGCACCTCCTGCACTGACTTCTGCACTGACAACGGGGTGTCTACAGGTCTGTTTATCACATCTCACTCTCCCACCTGCTGTTGTGCAGCAGTTTTTTTCCTTTTCTTAAATCTGGTCTCACGGCAGTGCAAACAACATCTCTTAGTGGCTCAGCTCTGGCCAGCAGCAGGCCCCTTATCTAACATGGGGCAGCTTCTGGATTCTTCTCAGAGAAGCCACCCCTGCAGTCCCCTGCTACCAAAACCTTGCCACTATATTGACTAACAAGTTATTAGGCTATGTGGGTCCACTGCAAATACAACAGCAAAAAAGAGAGGAAGGGAGTTGATAAGCAGTCAGTGACAGCCTTAAAAGATGGGGCAAAGGAAGGAAGAAACAGTGGACCTAGTAGATACAGACAGCATGATAAAGTTCCTAAGTGAAGAGAGAGGGGTTTTGTGTTTTTGTTGTTGTTGTTGATGTTGATGTTGTTTTGTTTGTTTTTGGTTTTTTTTGTTTGTTTTTGTTTTGTTTTTTGTTTTGAGAGTTATGATATCAGTGAAGCATGAACCTTTTTAAAGGATATTTTTTTCCTGATTACTTTTCCTTGATGTGTCTCAGAAAGACAAGGACATATTAGAGGGCCAATAAAGGGCCACAAAGATGATCAAGGAGATGGAACATTTCTCCTGTAAGGAAAGGCTGGTACAGATGGGACTGTTTAGCCTAAAGAAGAGGAGGCTCAGAGGGGACCTTATAATGTATATAAATAGGGGAGGGTGCAAAAAAGATGGAGCCAAGCTCTTTTCAATAGCTCCCCGTGACAGGACAAGAGGCAATGGAAACAATCTGAAACACAGGAGGTTACATCTAAACATCTGGAAACAGACAGAATGCACAGAGAGGTTGTGGAGTCTCCCTCCTTGGAGATCTTCAAAAGCCATGTGGACATGGACTTAGGCAACCTGCTGTAGGTGTCCACGCTTTACCTCCACAAGTCCCTTCCAATCTCAGTCATTCTGTGATTCCATGACTCTTTGATTGTAATTAAGGTTATATGTTACAGGCACAATCAGCCCAATTTACTGTCTTAGCTGTGTAAGACCCATTATAATCAAAGGATATAATTTAATATTAAAACATTCTAAAAAAAGTTAAATAATCTGATCTAGTGGATATATTTAAACATTTTCTTCTATAATTCTCTCTTTTCTGTAAAATCTATTCATTTTATGCAGCACTCATTTCATTCAAGACATAGAAGGAAGAATGTAAATTTCTGACACATACATACATGTATAGTCTAAGCCCTTCATCAACAGCATCATTGTGAAATAGGCACATTTATAATTCAGAAGTAGCAAAAAATATATTTTAGGAAACAAAACTATTTTCCTAGCCTTGTTAAATAGTACTTAGAAATATTATTTAAGATATTCTTTAAAGTTTTAATTATTGTTTTTTTTTTTTATTATTATTATTTTTTTGAATGCTTATTTATGCAGTTCCTATTTGACTGTTAAAACAGTGATGGTATAAATACTTTTTTGTGTAATTATTTTTAAGAGATTAATATTTGTGTTATAATGTGGTGTAATTGCCTGAAGTAACTAGGAAAATAAAACTAACATTCACATTTTTTAAGGAAAATGTACAGCATTGAAGAGGCTTTCAGGGTAGGGCATAGCTGCATTACCTGAGCGTTCCCTAGGCTCCCAACTTTAGATGCTATCGCGCTGGGGAAACTTGGTGTGCTAGCCCTAAGGAACAGTACGGAGCATAGAGTGGAGTGGAGACACCACAGCTAGGCTCTGTGACCAGGTGGGGATTCAATTGTTCTTGTGCACACCAAGACTGATAAGCTGCACTTTTTGCCACCCTGAGCCAAGGACCTGTCATGTTTTGGCAAATGCTGTACCCTAGTGTACTTTCTGCTCATTATAATATCATTATAATACCAAAACACACCTCCATCCCAAAAGCTACTCGCCTCCAAGGTGTGACCACCCCTCACTGAGCATGCGCCCTGAATTTCTTGGAGCCTATTACTTTAAACGGAGACGGAAGAACTTTTCCCCAATCATAACTAAGATATGCTTGACTAGAGCCACTCAAGATCCACCTAAAATATAGAAAATAATATAAATTGGCCCAAGAGAGAAGGGATGTTAGGGAAGATACCACCGTCAGGGGAGACAACATCCCGAGGAAATACAACATCCTTAGGACCTCCTGACTCCTGGGACCAGTCGACAGGCTGAGCCTCTCTTCCCCCCCCCATTGGGACGCCTTTGGGTGAGATCTGAATACTTGCTTATAAATCTCTCTAGAGTCTTTGATCCTTTTAACGTGTTTATTTCTAAGCTGTGCACCTGTAACACCTGTAACACCTGTACCACCTGAATATTTCATGCATGATAGCTTGCTTTTGCAGACAGTCACTATCGCTGGCAATCCAAAAGAACCTGATTATCTGTTGCTGTAATAAACCATACTTGATTGCATTGTGATAGCTCTCATTAAGTGCAACTAGGGTAAGGGTGGTTATCCGTGATAGTTCAGTGTTCTGAATCCAACCAGACCCCCAGATGGTTAACATGTTATTGGTGAATGTCTGAATGGATCCCCAGATGGTTAATGCGTTATTGGTGAATGTCTGACTGGACCCCCAGATGGTTAACGCGTTATTGGTGAATGTCCGACTGGTTCAGTACCCTGAATCCAACCGGGCCCGTAACGGTTAATCAGCTACACCCCTTAACGCGGCATATAATAAGCCATAATTCATTTTCCATGAAAAACAAACAAACAAACAAACAAACAAAATAATTATATTAGTGTAAATGGAAAGGAATTTTCTGCAATTAATCCCGAAGCTAAGCTCATATTACTGAAAGCAGAACTTTAAAAATAACGTATATTAATCTATTTCTAAATAATGTAAATATCATATTTCATATAACATGTATAAAAATATAAATATAAGCAGGAATATAAATCAGAAATGTTAAAGTAGTATTTTGAAAATCTCTACTCTTAAGGCATCTTTCATTGGGATATTAAAGTAAAAATGTTTCTTCATTGTATAGTCCAGTTTCACCTTAGATTCATAATTATGAGCAAATGCTAGGTAAATAAATAAATAAATAAATAAATCATAGAAACCTTAAGTTTTCTCCTGACTTCATCGAATAAAAATATTCCCTTCCCCAAACTCAGCTATTTTTGCCGATCTAAGTATCATTACTCTGTAAATGTACTTGAAAAAAACAAACAGACACACAAACTAGACATTGACTTCACTGTATTAACAAATTATTTGAGGAAAGCTCAGTTTACCTGAAAATATTTACTTATTTTCCTGAAAATACTTACTTTTTGGTATGTATCTTGTTAAATGAACTTACATCGTATATTGGTACTTTATAAAGATAGAATTAGATGTTTGTAATAGCTAATTCTTAGAGATATTTTTACTTTCAGTTTCATTTATTTGTGAATAGCTGGAAAAAAAGAAATCATTTGTTTGACAAATTGATGTCTTTTTTTCTAAACAGCTGATTTATGCAATTTTTGAAATTTATCCAATTTATGAAATTTATGCAAAAATTCATTGGCCAGCTGTTCCTGAAACATTGTGGTTTAGTATGATATAGTTTCTTTATAGAAATCACCATCAGATCCTTGTGTAAATATTCCTCCATTAATAGTCTTTATGTTCAGAATTCTGAAGTGTAAAGGACAGTGCAATTGGAACACAAGCTAAAAGACTAAAGGGTGACTAATCTTCCTTGTTCTTCCTAGATCATCATAGTTCAGGAGTTTCAGGCTCAATTTGTATTATACAATCCTCAATAGGCATGAATATTAAAAATGTGTTAGGTCTCCACAAATAACCAAGGGCAAAAGCTCAGCACAAGTCACTAATTTTCAGGTATATACATTCCTAAGGCTACTTATATCCCCAAAGATGATTACTTCTAAATGAAGTTGAGGCTGATTACACGGATCTTGAAGGTAACTTCCAGCTAACTCGTCTATCAAATATATTGCATATTGAAAATAAAAAGACATTCTATTCCAAGGGAAAAAAAATGTTATTAACTACTATACAAGAGAGTACACCATATGCATGTGGTGTTATGCATTTTGTTGGTCAAAGTGTAATTTCACATGGCAAAATACAGTAATTTTCTTCTTCATACTTTGAGCCAGTAATAGTAAAACAAATTATTATGGTAACTGAAGCAGTGACAGCACTCAAAGGAAATAATAATTTACCATCTGTTCATGGGGATAGGAATAAATAAAAGCATTACAGTACAAGGATATTTCACAGCACAAAGATATTACTCAGAAATGTACACAAAACCAACCAATAGAATTTTGGTGTATGTAGTACACTGATCTTCAAATTTAAACTGAACTGACTAAATATATTTCTAAGAATTCATAAATAGCAGATTCCCATGGATATTTATCATAGAAATATGTATATAATCTATGTAAGAACAAAGTAAATATCTAGGAATTGATCATTAATTTCTTTCTGGTACTGCATGAAACATTAGAGGTTGAACTACTACTTTGTTCATCTCCTTTGTGATTTCCCTATTTCTTTTTGAAGTTGGAGAATCTTAGGCACTGTAAAGAAGGAGGTTGTGTGAAAGAGTCTGGAAAGTAATGACAGCTAAAGAACATTCAACTTCTGTTATTCTCAACCAGTGAACTTAAAGATGACTGCTAGCACACCCACACCACAAACTCATCCTTTAACCTGTATTGAAAACTAGAGCAAAGAATTCAAAAAGACATTGTTTCCTTGTCCCACAAAACATTTCAGTGAAAAGAAGCTGACCAGAAAAGATAATTTGGTCTTGCATATACAATAAATTGGCATCACCATTGCATATCAGTTTTGTTCTCAGATCCTGGAGTTAATATAATGGGTTTTCGCAGCTACTGAAAATCTCCTGTGGATTGAAACTTTTAATACTTATATGCAGCACCCCCACGGTATTTCTTCAAAGGCTGCAATATCAAAACTACTCTGCTTGGTATTACCTAGTCCATCGTTTATCACTACAGAGAAAGGTAAGTGTTTCAGCTGCAATGAATGTTTTATCCCTACTATCCCTTCAGGAAGATGAGGAAAGTCTTCCATCATACAAGGTGCAAGGCTTGCCTTTGGCATCATGTGATTACTATGATTTGGCTGAATATCTGTGTTTGTCTTGGATTTGAAGGCAGCTAAAGAAAACTAGATTAAAGACCTGTTGTCCAGTATTGATTGAAACAAATCCCCTCCAAATGTTGAAACACTATCACAGATGTACTTTCCCATCTCTGCTGAGGTTCACTTAATCTAAAAAAAATGAACATATTTATTTGAGATAGATAACCAATGGAGAGAAACATATACTCGCAGGAAAGTATTTATTATGTGGTTTTTGTTGTTGTTGTTTTCAATATCAACTGTAGGATGAAAGCAGTTCCAACTGCTGGTATCTACTTCTTACTACTGACAATGTATGTGCTACTGACAGTATGTTTCTTTAAGCATATGGTTAGTAGCTCAAACATGGATCTCTAGCATCTGGATGTCTAAACTAGAGCAGAGTTGCCAGAATTTCTCATAATTTCTTCAGTGTAATGCTTCATGACACTGAATCATCTCTTCTGCTTTTTTTCTTCCCTGCTTCATAATTATATAACAATTCCACAGTTTTCTGCACCAAACACTTTTAAAAGTCTCAGACTGGAAAAGAACTGATACTGTTAATAAACAATGTAAGAACCAGGGAGAATCTTACAAAATAATTGAGTAATAATTTTAATTTAATCAAAAAAAAAAAAAAAAAAAAAAAAGTACATAATGTTCTATTGTATTCTGGAATTCATTACCACAGGATGCCATTGGTACTAAAAGCTAGGACTGTTTTAAACAGGAGTTAGACAAATTCCTGAAAGAAAACCTACTGAACACAAAGCTTCACTTCAATTAAATTCTAAAATGCAGTTTGCTTGCCTTCAGAAATATGCATCAGCAACATCAGAGTAATTTTTCTTCCAATTTGTTCTGGATTTTGCTGTAGTATGTGAAATGTTTTGAAAGAATTATAGATATTACTTTTTACATTCAGAATCTTCAGCTTTAATAGGATGCTTACTGACAGAGTTAAGTATTTGTATTGCAAGAATTGAAATTATAATTAAGAGGAAGAAATACCCCTTAGGACTTTTGATTTTTCAGGTTGTGTACGTTAACCTTGGCTGAATGGCTGACCCCTATCCATCTGCTTTCTCACTCCTTCTCCTCAACTGGACAGCAGGGGAAAATAAGACGTGTCGTGATAAAGACAGGGAAATAACTTAGCAATTGCCACCATGGGAAAACCAGACTTGACCTAGGGAAAATTAATGCATTGTCAATTAAAATACAGTAGGATGGTGAAAAAGACAAAACTAAAAACATCTCCCCTTCTCACCTGTACTTCTTCACTTAGCTTCACTCCTTCATTCCTCTGTCTTCCCTGCCCTCAACACCAAGGAATGGAGAATGCAGGATTGTGGTCAGCTCGTAACACTCCTTTGTCTTCACACTTCCCTCCTGTTCCATTGTGGAGCCTCTCCCATGTGATACAGCTCTTCAAGGTCTCCATATGCTACAGTCTGCAGGAACAGACTGCTCCAGTATGGCCCCCTTTCCTAACAGAAAATTTGCTCCTACATGGGCTCCTCTCCACAGGTCCACTGTTTGTGACAGGAGCTTACTCCTGTGTGTGGGGGGCATCTATAGGATGCAGCTTCTTTCAAGCCATATCCATCCACTCTGTTGTGGGGTCCTCCACAGCCTAAAAAGTGGATATTTGCTCTGTCATAGTCCTCTGGGGGCTGCAGGGAGTCAACCTGCTTCACCATGTGTTTTGTTGTTTTGGTTTGTTTTGGTTTGGTTTTGGTTTGTTTTCCCATGGTCTACAGGGGAATCTCTGCTCTGGTGCTTGCAGGATATCCTCCCCCTCTTTCTTCACTGACCTTGGTGTCTGCAGTGTTGTTTCTCACACTTCATTTTCCCAACTTCTCACTGCCAGCTCATAATGTTTCCTTTTCTTAAGTACGTTTTCCTAAAGGCACCACCATTTGACTGCTGGGCTCAGCAATGCCCTGTGGTGGTTCCATTGAAGCCAGCTGTGTCTGGCACAGGGCAGCTCCCTGGCCTCTTCTCAAAGAGTCCAGCCCTGAAGACCCACTACTGTGCTGCAAAACCTTGCCATCTATACCCAATATTTGTGTAACAGAGGGCAATCTATAATGTTTCAATGAAACGAAGCATTCAGGGAGTATTTTGTTTGCTTAACTAACCTTGCAACACTTGCACCTGACCTTTTAAGTATTACTCTGAGGGGCTAGTCATGCGGGATTTACTCAGATATCTGCCTAATGTCCTCAGCAGGCATTCAGCTGGCTAGATGCAGTGTGTGTAATAGAAATCTTTACTGTGAGGTGGATAGAAAATGGTTTGAGAAGCAGAGACTGGAAACAGCTTAGTGAATACATAGTACAGACTGCAATATGTCAGCTGAAGAAAATGTTGCTTAAAGTATGGCTGGCTGTCATCCTTCACATTGATTCTTCAGAAGAAACATTAATTAATATGGCTAATATAGAAAGTCATATAAAAGCTTTCATATTTCTAATGTTTCCTGAACAGACAGTGGTGTCTGACTGAGCTATGTAGATGACGTCTTCTTTTTCTTAAAGAAGCAATAGCCTGATAATGTTTAAGACTAGATATATGCATTTGATGTTAAAATTATCTTTAGCAATCTCTACATTATTTCATTCTATCATCTGGTGTGCTATAAAAAAGGTAAGGATGGTATGTTGACTTGCTAAGTCAACACTACTAAGTCACTCTGCTAAGAAATAAACAGACATATGGGACCTAGGAATCGTCTTACCTAATGCTAGCTATCTGAAAATAATTGGTAAGTAGTTTAATCATGTTATCTAGGTTCCTTCTACAGTTAGTGGAGCATAAAACATTTTAAGAATTCATCCTGTTCTGAGTGCCTGTCTGTGTAAAATTTGTAGCATGGATAGTTTTCACAGTGTCTGTTCAAGATTTTATACCTAGACCAAAGTTTCAAAGAGACAAATGGAATGCAAATTCACACTGTGAAGTTTCTTCATCTGGGCAAGTTGTCATGCTCCAAGAAAAGTCATTCAGGTGATTATGGATTTTATATGAGAGAAAACAAGGGACCAAGGGACAAGTAAATACATTATAAGAATGGAAGTCACTTCTTAGGCAATAAATTTGCCACCTAAATGTGTGCCTTTAGAATGGATGACACAGATTAATTTTATTATGCCCTCCCAGATTTGTTCATAGGGACACACAAGTACGTTCACTAGATTTAGATTCTACAGCCAAATTTTAGGGTTTACAAAATTTAATCCCAAAAGTTTACCTTCAAAAGACAGATATTAAATCTTCATTCAGCATTTTTTCTCCCTGCATCCCATCTTCTGAACTCTCACTTATCCATGCGCGAAAAACTTTTTTCATTTTTACGTGTGATTCTTCAGAGAGCTAAAGCAGATTGAGAGATGCCCCTGCACTGAAGCTAGGATTGAAAAATAAGCGTAGTTTATATATATATATAAATTTATAAATATATAAATTTATAACTATATAAATCATATATAATGTGTATATATTATATATTTTATATAAGTATATATTTATAAATATATGCATTTATAAATATATAAATTTATACGTATATATAAACTAGGCTTATTTTTCTTATATATATATGTGTGTGTATATAGGTATATATACACGTATGTATATGTGTATATATATATACCTTTCGTAAGACTTGGCAGGAACAGTCTGCCTACCTGCTTCCTGGGATAGGCCTTGATAGGCCTTTTGTCTTTCTTGTTTTCATGGAATCATAGAATCATTTAGGTTGGAAAAGATGTTCGAGATCACCAAATCCAACTATCAGCCTGACCTGCTGAGTCCCATCACTAAGCCATGTCCATTAATGCCACGTCCAGACATCTCTTAAATATCTCCAAGGATGGGGACTTCACCACTTCCCTGGACAGGCATCCTGCCATGTTCAGCTGTCTGTTAACCCTCACCCCAGATCTTTTGCTGCTGGGCAATTTTTCAGACACTTACCCTAGCCTATAGCACTGCATCAGGCTGTTTTGATCCAAGTGCAGGTTCTGGCACTTGCCCTTTTTAAATGTCATGCAATTAGACTCAGCTCATCAATCTAGATCCCTATCCAGATCCCTCTGCAAAGCCTTCCTACCCTCAAACAGAGCAACAGTCCCACCTAACTTGGTATTCTGTAAACTTACTGAGGCTGCCATTGATCCCCTCATCTAGATCACTGATAAAAATATTAAAAAAAAAATGTGGCCCCAATACAGAGCCCTGGGCAATGCCACTGTTGTCTGGCCACTAACTATATTGAACTCCATTCACTGTGACTCTTTGAGCGTGGTCACCCAGCCACTTCACCCAACAAACTGAACACCCATCCAAACCATAAGCAGGCAGTTTCTTTAAGAGAATACTGTGGGAAACAGCATCAAACACTTTATTAAAATCCAGGTAGACAACACCCATAGCCTTTCCCTCATTTACTAATGTAGTGGATTTACGTGGCAAGGTTCAGGGAGCCATAGGGATGGTTTCTGTGAGAAAGATCTAGAAGCTGCCCCATGTTTGGGAAGGGCCCCATTGTTTTCCAGAGCTGAGCCAATAAGCGATGTTGTTTTGCGCCTCTGTGAGAGCATATTTAAGACAGGGAAAAAAAAAACGCTGCACCAGACAGCAGCTGGGAGTGAGAGAACAGCCTTGCAGGTGCCAAGGTCAGTGTAGAGGGAAGGGGAGAGGTGCTCCAGGCGCCGGAGCAGAAGTCCCCTGCAGCCTGTGGTGAGGACCATGGTGAAGCAGGATGTCCCCCTGCAGCCCATGGAGTACCACGGTGGAGCAGGGTTCCATGCTGCAGCCCGTGGAGGACACCACGGTGGAGCAGGTGGCCCTGCACCGACGGAGGCTGCCGCCTGTGGAAGACCCCTGCCGGAGCAGATTCCGGGCCAGACCTGTAGCCCGTGGAGAGGAGCCCACGCAGGAGCAGGTGACCCGGCAGGAGCTGCTGCCCGTACGGGACCCAGGTTGGAGCAGTTTTCTCCTGAGGGATGGACCCCGTGGTACGGACCCATATCTGGAGCAGTTCTGAAAGAGCTGCTGCCTGTGGGAAGCCCACACCGGATCAGTTCATCAAGAACTGCATCCTGTGGGTGGGACCCCACAGCACAGGGGACAAGAGTGACCGAGAAGGAGCGGCAGAGAAGAAGTGCTGTAGACTGACCATAACCCCCATTCCCCCGTTCCCCTGCACCGCTTGGGGGGAGGAGGAGGAAGAGGGTGGATGGGGGGGAAGGTGCTTTTGTTTTTTTTTTCTCCTTTGTTTTCTCACTTCTCTTGCTTGTTAGTTGTAGGCAATAAATCTTACTATCTCCTTATGCTGAGTCTGTTTTGCCCGTTACAATAATTATTGCGTGATTTTCTCGTCCTTATCTCAATCCTTGAGCCCTTTTCACATATTTTCTCCCCATTCCTCTTTGAGGAGGGGGAGTGAGAGAGCGGCTGTGGTGGAGCTCGGCTGCCCACTCGAGCGGAACCACGACAACTAAATGGGTCATCTTGTCATAGAAGGAGAACTGGTTAATCAGGCAAGATCTGTCTTTCATAAACCCATGCTGCCTGCATCTGTTCACTTGATTGTCCTGCATGTACTATGTGATAACGTTCAGGATTGTCTACTCCATAACTTTCCCCAGTACGAAAGTCAGAATAACAGACATGTTCCTGGATCTTCCTTTTTGCCCTTCTTGTAGATTAGAGTTACATTTGCTAACCTCGAGTCATCTGGGACCTCCCTGGTTTGCTTATCTTGTGGTTGAGCTTTCTCTTGTGGTTGATTATTTAAGCTCATCAATCCATATTCAGGAGATTAGGGGTTTACAGGTTTAACATAAAAATAAAGATATTAGAATATTGTTCTCTTTTTATATTTGCATTGATTCCAAAAGTATTTTTAACATAAAAAATAGCTGTTTTTTTTTTTTGTTGTTGTTTGTTTGTTTGTTTGTTTGTTTGTTTTTGGGGGGAGGGGTGGCAGATTCAATGAATGGTTAAATATTTTTTCAGATAATAGAGATTCTGACACCTATCTTCCATTCATTTTTATTGGAAGCATAAAAATCATTGGGGTATTTCCAGATTTTCATGAAATAAACAAATAAACATAGTCTTGAAGTCCTGAAAATAAAATGATACTCTCTGTGATAAAACATGTAAGGGTGGATCAAATTTCTATAGCTTTACCTTTCTTTTTTTTTTTTCTTTTTGCCAAACATATCATTGAAATAGAAAGAAAAAAAAAAAAAAAAAAAAGAGAGAGAAACAATGCTGAGAATTTTGTATTGCTTTAACAAAATGAGCAATAACAATAATAGAAGGAAATAAAATTGTAACAAATGCTTCTGACTTTTTATCTTCACCAAGAAATTTCAATGTCTTCATGGCTTGTCCTTTTTCCTATTCAGTTTGCATTCAATAACAGCAGTAGATTGAGTAGTATTTCTCAATACAGTGTTTAAAAATAGTTATCTAAACTATATGGCAAAATGTGGTGTCCTAATACATTGTACTATTGAAATTATTGTTGGTTGCATGTCTGGAAATACATGATAATAACTCAGGATGCAGTTATTGTGGGGACACAAAGAGGATTATTTTAAGTGTACTGATCAGAGCTAGTCAAAATATTCCTGACAAATACGTTTTCATTGGAATGTTTAGCTTTGTCCAAAATGTATTTGTTTTGATATGTCTTTTAATGGACAAATTCCTGATGTTCATACTTCTCTAAGCTCTACTGCTCTGGATGTGATGAGAAAAGGAGGAGGGAAGAGTGAAATAGAATCAGGACATATACTTTGGTATATGGTGGCTTTCACAACCATATTAAGACTGTTTTGCTTAGATTCCAGTAATGGATTCCTCCACTCCCCAACATAGAGCTTTGACAGCAGAAAGCTGTAGTGAAATATGATTGTTATCATACAGCATATATGTCATACTCATAACTTTAAAAACAGACAGAGAATATTAGAACTTACTGAAGCATGTCAGTCTTCAATATTATTCAGAATTGTTGAAAAAACAAAAGTGGCTTTTGCTGTGAAAATAATTGGTTTGTTTTTTTCTCCTCCTTCTAGTTTCCCAGGAAAGTATATATTTCCCTCTGACTCTGTAATGACACCAAGGAAAAACAGTGTTGTATCTTCCTGTCTCTGCTGTTACATTTAGAATACTGGAAAAAATAGAAAAGTTAATGTTCTCAAGTAAAAATCCCAACACTAATTTGTCTTGCTAGGCATGTAATGGATGATGGGTTTTCTGATGTGAGAGATCAGTAGCAGCTGCTCCAAACAGAGCTATAGCAATATAG
Organism: Aythya ferina; assembly: GCF_964211825.1. Taxonomy (NCBI): domain Eukaryota; kingdom Metazoa; phylum Chordata; class Aves; order Anseriformes; family Anatidae; genus Aythya; species Aythya ferina. The sequence continues at coordinate 51,633,154 of NC_140296.1, forward strand.
GATGCAGCAAAACCAAGACTGAGCTAAAGAAGAGAGCCAGCTAGTTTTGGAAAAGAAAATATATAATGGAGTAAGAATAAAGACTTAACTAAAGGGAAAATATGACTCGGTGACATTTTGTTTGGAATACAGTTAAAAAAAAAAAAAAAGTATTTCAAGAAAATCATGATTCAGGGGAAACAGGATAAGTAGAGCTTCTATTTTTATCTGTTTGCCACATGGCACAGTGGTTTGTGCAGCAGTTGGCAAAGGGAGCATGCAGAAGCAGTTTGGCAAGCTTGATCAGGGAACAATGGTAATGGTACCCACCCAGCAGAAGGCCACAGCCTCTCAGAGCTCAGCACCATGCACAAGCAACACAGCTTCCCAACTAAGAGGGGAGGGGGCTGCCACCCAAGTGTCAGGCTGCAGTGTGCCTCTCATACCAGTTCAGGACTGCAGGAGTGAGCACACCTGTGGGAGGTGAACCCAGGGTGGAGGCACACCTCCACCTAGTGACAGACCTCCTGGAAGAGATGAATAGGCTGAGGAGCATCTGTGAGTCTGAGAGGGAGATAGACTACTGGAGTCTCTTCCTACCCTCCCTGAGACAGGCCTAGCAGGCAGAAGGGACAATCAATAGAGGGGTTTCCCAATTCTCTCTCCACCCAACTGAAAGCACTGACCTAGAGCTTAAGGGGCCAGGCCCTGCCTGGCCAAACATGCATGTCCCCTCAGGGACTCCCCCACCTTCCCAAGGGCCTATACGCAATAGGTATGCGGGTTTGCAGGTTTATCTGAACAATATTGAAGAACACTGTATGTATGGCTCAGAGGTGATATCAAGGTCATGTAGATCTGTGTACTGTATTAAATCAGCTCCCACCAAGAAAAAGAGATGGATTGTTGTCATGGGAGTCTTCCTTTTGAAAGGATCAGAAGGCCCAATAGTGCAGATTGGACCCACTTCATAGGAAGGTCTGCTACCTCCCTGGGTCCCAGATTAGGGGAGAAAGCTTCCTGTCCTATTTTGGCCTTTGGACCCATTAATGATTTTTCAGGTAGACAGTGATGAAGCTTCAAGATGAAGTCTGAGGGCAATCAAGAGAGACTTCAGGGCCTTGGGAGCATAAGTAGTGTTTTCCTCTATCCTTCCAGTTGCTAAGGCAAGGAACAGAAAGAGCCACCAGATCAATATCTGGCTCTGAGCCTGGTGTCACCAGCAGAACTTAGGTTAGAAGGTTAGGAATTACAAAAAAGCCCAGGAATTATCACGTAGGAAATTGGGTTTCTCCCCCGAAACAGGTGACAGGATTGCTAGTCCAACTGACTTGCACCAATGCACACGGTATGGCCAACAGACAAGAGAAGCTGGAAGCCATTATGCAGCAGGAAAACTACGATATAATGGGCAATAAAAAGTTTCCTTTTTTTTTTTTTTTTTTTTTTTTTTTTCCCATTATCTCATCTGATGCTTTCTAGAGTATTCAGAAATCTGTATGCTTCCCATAGACTTCTGGAAGAAAATAAACCATAGGATTTAGGTGTTATTTTTCATCAAGAATTGCTTTACTGGCCCTTTTCAGGGCGAGTTGTTGTAATTCCTGGCACTTAGAGCAATACCAACATAGTTTAAGGAAGCAGACTTTATCAGCAGGGGAGCATACACAGAAGAGAATGGCTGTCTGTAACTTTTCTTTTTTTTTCTTTTTTTTTTTTTTTTTTCCTGAAAGTGAGTATAAAGTATATAAAAACAATAAAACAAAAGAAATCAAAAACCCAAGCAAGAGAGAACTGGGAACTTAAATCTATCACATTTATGTGCTTTTATGAATACTGTTGGTTTAATTCAGCTATAAAATTTAGGATCAGCTATAAAATTTAGGATAGATGTTCATGCTAATAAATTGTGTCTCAATATGCTTATAAATGTACTTGAAAATGTATGTCACACTTTCCAGGGGTTCAGGACAAGCACATTTCACTTTCACACAAATGAGATCTTGAAGTTCTCAGCCATTTATGCCTAGATGCATATAATGCATTTTGGTGCTGTAATCCATCCTTTGTTGGAAAGTTTAACCTCTTTATTTCTCTCTAATATGCAAACACACATGAAGTCTGTGGGATCTAATAAACAAAAGAAGACCTGCAGAAGGATTTTCAAATATATACTAAATATATTCAAATATACCATATATTCAAATACATACTAAAGCAAATCAGTTTGCTAATGCAAACATTAAAAACACAAATAGACACAATTATTTCAAATGTGAGAGAAAAATAAATCTTTCTTCCAGAAACTAAATAAGCACAGTACAATGGAAATGAGTAAACCCTGAAGAAATTATGAAGATAAACTTCAAATTTTCTGACCTACTCATTGAATATACTTTTGCTGATGTCTATGAATCTCTCAATAACAATCCCATTAACAGACAGCAAAGATAGGTGGGAATGGAAAAAAGTATACATTGGTAGAGCAGTAATATAAGGAGACAGTAGGATTAAAACATGATGAAACACAGGTCAGACTTCTTCCAAAATCAAATGAGTAGCATTTAGGTATGAATTTTAATAACATTGCTACAGCACATGTATACAACAGAAATCACAGGCATAAGTGAATATGGGTAAATTAAAAAGAACTTAAATCACAAAACAAGGAAGTTAATAAGTTTTTGATCACAGACTCTCAAGATCTGCAACTGTGAAAGAGAAGAATAAAACACTTGCGAAGGCCCCAAATCAAGCAAATACCTTTTCCACTTTGTCTTTAATAAAACAATAGAGAAAGGATGTATCAAAAGGTACTGATATGGATGTCATGAAGTTTTATTCCTCACTTGTGATTGTCAGCAAAGAAATATGAAAAACTTTGCTAAGCAGGCAAATAATATGCAGCAATTTCAACTATAGCTGTCTGAAGTCACTTGTGACTTTCAGATATTCAGGTTGAATGAGAAACTATGGAGAACTGAAATATTGTAGTCTGCAATTGGTAGACTAATTTATCAAGATTGTCCTTTTTATTGACATCATTTGTATTTCCAGTGCAGGTTCTGGTATATATATATTAAGGTGTAAATGTTCATAGATAGATACAATTACTGTACAACTTCTGTTCTCCTCAAATCAGTTTAAGCATGCACCACACTTCAACTACATGATTTGCTGATGGAAGGGAAAACAGTGAGTTGATGTGAAAATTATAAATGTCAACATCATGATTATTTAACTGAAGTTGAGATAAAGCATTTTCAATTTAGGGTTAAGCACGATTTTTATTATTTTTAATTAATTCCTAATAGTTTTAGCTGTTTTATTTAATATCTAATTTTGCGCAAACTGTTGCTTACTTCTAGAAATGTTCATATGCTAACTATCAATAAAATAGTTTCCACTATTTCATGTTTTCTGTTCAGCTGAACTGTTACAAGATACATCTGGCAGCATCAAAGAAATCTCTAAGAAGCAATACAGCCTCTTGTTAAGGTGGAATATCAGACACTGCAACTTAATATTTGAACTACATACAAACTCTTTCAGAATCAAAAGCAAAGCACTATTTTCTCCAATTCCATCATCACAGCAGTCTTTCATTTCCTGTAGACATATCTGTAGTTTTAAAAATAAAAATGTTAATCACAAAAAATAAAATAATAACCTGGACCATTATAAGCAGGATAGGATGGATTTAAGTGTTTATCACTAGTCATGAAAAGAATTCACGTCTGCTTGAATATGTCATTGCTAGTAAAATGTATGACAGATCAATATAATTTAATCAGCAGGATTCAAAAGCATAGAAGACCATAGACCATATTGAATGCAGTTGAGAAGTGTAAGCCTCTGTTTATCACCTTCTGAGTTTTTAATCAGTTCAATGATTATGACTTAAGGAGTTGATTTTGCTGTAGCTTATAGTATAATAAAGAAACAGTCCTTTACTAATGGCTGTTTTCAAAAAGGAAAAACTATCAAAAATAAGGTTTATATGAAATATTGGTTTATAATTTTCAAAACTACAACAATTCTTCCTTCATATTAAAGAAAAAAAAAAAAAAAAGGAAAAAGTCATTTCCTCAGAATGATAAAAAAAAAAAATCATTAAAAAATAGAACAAAAAAAATATGGGAACAAGTTCTGGATAGAAATTGAAAGAGTGATATGTCAGCTAGAAATCCAGATGCAGGATAAAGTAGAGATGTTTTATCAAGAAACTGAAGGAAAAATAAATGAAACTACAGGCATATAAGATAAATTTAACCAAGTTAGATAAGAAATAATTGGTAAATTAAGGTAAAGCATTCATATAGAATTGTCTTAGAGAAATGGATCACTTGCTGACCAAAATAATAATAATAATAATAATAATAATAATAATAATAATAATAATAATAATAATAATAAATTCTTGAGTTTTATTACCTGATGACACTGTTAAATTGCACTTTGCACAAAAATTGCAGATATCTAAAAACTGTATTTCTATGGAAAAGAGAGCATAAAGGTGATCATTGAAACAACCCTTAATTTTTTATCTTTACACAGAAATTATCTTGAAAGAAGGTATGTGTACCAGCTAAACGAACTCTGCAAAGTTGCGTTCTGCTCAAGATACTCAGATGGAGTTTCTTCAAAAGTTCAGTTTTAATGTTCCTTCTAAGGAGTTACCATAACTTATATGTGATGAAAAATAAAGTTTATTTATTTATTTATTTATTTTATTGGTTTATAATAATGTCAAAAGGACTCCAGAATATCCCAGTCTGATTGAATATTGAAGTTTTTAGTCAACTACTAAACTAACTAAACTAAACTGAAGTTTTTAGTCCAACGCCTAATCACTCATTTTGAGACAAAATTTCACCTGATTTCCAACCTGAACCTCCCCTGGTGCAACTTGAGGCCATTCCTTCTAGTTTTATCCCTAGTTATTTGTGAGAAGAGGATGACCCTCAGCTCCCCAAAACTTCCTTTGAGGTAGTTATAGAGAACAATAAGGTCTCCTCTGACCCTTTTCTTTTCCAGGCTGAACAATCCCTGCTCCCTCAGCTGCTCTTCATAAGACTTGTTCTCCAGACCCCTCACCAGCTTCATTGCTCTTCTCTGGACATGCTCCAGGGCCTCGATGTCCTTCTTGCAGTGAGGGGCCTGTAGCTGAACACAGTACTCAAGGTGCAGCCTCCCCAGAGCAGAGCACTGGGGGAAGATCACCTCCCTGGCCCTGCTGACCACACTGCTTCTTATACAAGCTAGGATGCCATTGGCCTTCTTGGCCACCTGGGGACACTGCCGGCTCATGTTCAGGTGAGCATCAATGAAAAGCCCAAGATCCTTTTCCTTTGCACAGCTTTTGAGCCACTCTGCCCCAAGTGTTGCAAGGGTGGCCAAAGTGTGGGCCAAAGTGTGGGACCTGGCACTTATCCATGTTGAACATCATCCTACTGGCCTCTGCCCATCGACCTATCCTCTCCAGGTCCATCTTCAGGGCCTTCCTACCCTCCAGCAGATCGACACTTCCCCCCAACTTGGTGTCATCTGTAAATTTGCTGAGAATCCAGAGTTCTCCATAGTCTGCAGCATACAACTCTTTAGGCAACTATCCAGTATCCTCAGTTGTTCTTGCCTAAACAGCTATGTTTAAAAGTACCTTAGTTACTGCTCTCTCACATTATATTGTAGACTTTGTGTTGGAATCTCTACATAAACCAGTTATCCTCTGCAAAGCAAACTTAATTTTTTCAGACTGCATTTTTCTGGTAGTGATTTCTTTTTAAGATAGTTAGAATATTGTTCTAGCTCAAGATAACTATTTTAAGTCACCTCTCACACCTCAAGAAAACAAAACATCATTAAAAAAGAAAGAATTACTCCATGTAAGTGGATCTAATCTAGCCCCAATCAATCAAGAATGCAGGAATAACAGAGATCAGAAAGCACAAAAGAGGAACTTTACTACTTCAATGCAGTGATTTTTGAATATTGAATATGTTTAAGCTATAAAGAAAGTTTAATGCATCCTTATAAATGACTCATCAAGTTTTGGCTAAGGCTCTCACATGCAAGAGGACAGTGCTGACTTCTCTTTTGGGTCTGTTTTGTTTATAATGTTCTAATATATTATAAATGTTAAAGAAACACTTACTTTCCATTTCCAATAAGTATGATTCACTTTTTTTTTTTTTTAAATTAAATAGTAGCAGCATTTTTTAATGTGTTCCTACTTTGATAACCCAATTTTTAATCCAATGAAGCATATGCCCTTCCAAGCCTTGAGCAGCCAGCTTCTTCAGGAGAACGCTGTGGGAAATGACTCTCCAAGTCTTCTCTTAGAGAGCCATACGGAGAGTAAATGCCAGTCAGTACATGAAGAAACAGCTAATTCTTTCAAAAATAGTTTTCAGTGACTAGGAAATAAGTTGTAAAATCCTACACTAATTTTTCTTTACAATTGCTTCACATACTTCTCAGTTCTTTTATCTTTAATGTCTGGTATTGTCACACTGACACAAAGCTTTCTAAATTTCCAGAATAAACTATATCAATTACTTGAAAGATGGGCAGAAGGAGCCATTTTGTGAATGTCAGCCTGTTTTTCTCAGAAATTCTTTATAAGTTATTTCAAGAGGATTCCGTCTTACAAATGCAGAATAAGTTACAGAATAATTCAAAGTATGGATTTATCAGTAATGCCATTTTTTCCTCTCTCACAATGAAAATAATCTTCTCAGAACATAAGTTTGCAGGTACCACAGTGAAAAAACTGTGTCACGTCTCAAATGCATACATAAATAAAAAAAAGAAAAAAAAAAAAAAGTTTCTTTACTCCTCCATCCAACTTTTTCTTCCTTCCCCTTTAGATTTCTGTGCATGCTATGTGAGGATTATTTTCCTGTACATTAAGTATATGCAATGGTCAGCAATAAAAAATGGAGGTAAAGGAAAAAAGGGGCTTGTCGTGGAAGGTGACCATTTCTCATAGACCAGGTGACCATCAGTCTGCTAGGGCGAAGTGCTGAAGAACTGGAACCACTTGTGGGGATTAGGGGGAGGAGGGGGGATTTTTTTTTTGTCATCTTTTATTCACTTATTAATTAGTAATTGCCTTGTTCCATGAGCCTTTTTATTTTTGCTTTTCCTATTCTCTTGTCCATTCTGCTGATGGTGGAAGGAGTGAGGGACAGGTTTTGTGGAATCCCAGATGCTGGTGAGGGTCAACTCCCCACACCTTCAAATTAAGTTTTTTCCTTCTTTCAAGTGGTTTATAAGTCTATATCTGTCAACTCCTTATGAGTTGCATTCAAAGACGGTTATCATCAATGCCCCAAAAAAGGACTGAAAATTCACCACGCATAAAACAGAAGTTGACTCTCTCATCAAATTAATTGTAGTTCTAATGAAGAAAAGGCATAGAACACAATAAATGAAAGCACATAATGCTGAATTAGGCTGTCTAAAGCTACAGGTTTGGTAACAGAAATGGATTTACTTAATTTGAGAAAATTTTCTTCTCTAAATAAAAAGAATATAATCTCTTTATAAAATTATCTTTAAAAACAGCCTCCCCCCAAGGATTTTTGTAGCATTCCCACTGGTTCTTAATGGCTGCCTCTTATGTCCCTGAAGAGTTGGTAATAACCTCTACTATTCTGTGTCTCCTCTACTATTCTGTATCTTTATTCCTGACCATGGTCTAGCTTGTTCCATAAATTCATGTTTTCTTCCCAGGTAGGCCATCTGTAAGAAAGACTTCAACATACAATATTGTTCAAATGAAGGAGCACATTGTTTTTTACAAAATATGTCAGAGGTAAACATAATCATAGCAAAAGCAAAAGGTAAATTAGGGATTAGAGGAACTGGACACAATTTCAAATATTGGAAATTCTGATTAGATGTAAAGATTTTTTATTTTTTATTTTTTTATTTTTTTTCTGGACCAAACGGGTGGTAAAACACTTGATTTTTTTTTTTACCAAAAGGTTGTCAGGATTTCCATCCTTGAAGTTGTTAAAGAACAGACTGAAAACAGATCTGAGCAACGTGATCTCACTGGACCTACTTTGATTAAGAGGGTTGGGCTAGAGGTCCCTTTTAGCTAAGTTACTCTGTGATTCTATTCTCTAATTAAAATACAAGATACAGATCAGTACAATAAAGAACTTTTTATCTTTCACAATATTAAAATGTACTTTCATTAAATTGATTCAATCTTCTGTGTTTAAAACATTCACTGAGAGACCCTGCAGTTTTTCTATTGATTAGAGCAATCAAATTCTCCAACTACTGTAGGTGAGAACACAAAATTAGACATTTGTCAGATATACTGCATTAAAGCTTTTCTGAAGTGACTCAGATTTTTAAAATATTTGAGTGTCACTTTAAGAAACATGATTTAATGAAGGTTAGATGTTCATAACTCCCTGGGATCACATGGCTATCATAAACACATGCATAACAATTAGATCCTGACCCTGAATCCATGATGTGTTTAACATGCTGGCTGCTTGTGCTGAAGTCATATACTCTTTTTTTTATTATTATTATTATTATTATTTTTAATTGGTCTTGAGGTTGGAAGATAAAAATAAATAAATAAATAAAGGACTACAAGGCATAAATGTGAGAGATTCCTGAAGTTATCTTTTCACATTTAGAATTAAACAAGATTAACCAAGTGATACAACTTTTAAATTAATCTCTTAAATGAAAAATGCCTGCCTGTGTTAGGCTCACACATCAGCTAACAGGTTTTACCTCATTCATCTCTATCAAAGCAAACTACTTCTGTGTGCAGACCCTAGACAGTTAGCCCCCTTTTCCAGCTGTGCTAACATTAGTGATCTAACCAGGATCCAGATCCTCACTTCTTTTTCCTCAGGATTCAGCCTTCTTCCCAAGATATTTTTAGTTAAACAGCTGTTTAGTCACAATTAGAGCAGTGTCAAGCCCAGAATAACAAACTGTGTATAGAGACAGAAGCTCATTTGTAGCACCATGCCACCTTGCCTGCAAGGCTTCCTGGTTGGAATTGACAAGCATCTGGCTAGTGACAGGCTGGTCTGTAGCACTGCATGAGCTTGCTTGTATCTGTTTGTAAATTACCATGTAAGCATAGAAAAGCAAAACAGAATGTTTTGTTGCACCATCATGTCTGTCAGACTTAGTCTGTTTGTCAACTTCATTCTGCTGATAAATAAACAGGAGCTTGTAAAATACTCGTAAAACAAACAAACCCTCAGTCCTACAACATTTTTCCTTAATGCTATCAGAACGGCAGTACCTTCAGATGGTAAAAGTCCTAACCTATAGTTTTAGGTTTTTATTTGTCTATAAAGAAGGTTGTATACATCTGTAAAACAGCATCTGCTTTGAATTTAGCTTCTGTAATTGCTAACCTTCAATGTCAATGTAAACAGCAAAATAATATAAAATAAATTCTATTTCCTTTCAGATGATAAAGATATATTTTCTTTATATGCTATGACTTTATGCAGTATCTGATAGGCTCTATTTATTTTCTAATCATTCCACAACCCTCTTTCATTTTGTCTCTTTCAATTGATAAAGGTATAATATATTTAAAAAATAGAGCCACTAAATGAACTGTGATTTAGACAACGAAAATAAAATTGGAGTAGGTTTGATAAGAATACTTCAAGAAAACAGCCAAGCACTTTCCATTTGATTTGAATATAGATGCTGCCGACTACATTTAATTTATTTTATCATTGGAAAATCAAATCACAGTACATTGTGCCGAAGAAGTAACTAATGAAGAAAGAGAGCACAAAGATGTTAAGGACACATGGAGTTTTACAAAGGAATTAACAACAACAACAACAAAAATAAATTAGTTACTCAGATTAAATCATGTATTCTGATTCAATAAGAACTGTGAGACAATAAATAGCATTAACTGAATGATTAAAGCCAGTTAATGCAAGCTACTAGAAATATAAAACAGCTCTCTGTATTTGGATTGGAGACATGCCAGCCAATTAAAATAATGACAAAACAAGCAAACAAATAAAACCCAGAAGTGTCAGGTATTTGTGTGCTTCTGAGGATCCATAACAAATTGCTTATATTGTTCTTACACTCTTTAATACCTAAATTTAAATTACCAGATTGTCAGTATTTCATCTACCTAAAAATGAATCAAATTTGTTAGTCACTATTTTTGAACAATGCTGTCAATGGACAATACAGCTCTGACAAAAATGAAGAACATGTCTTTTTGCTTTGAACAGAAACAGTACAAGACACAAACTCCTCTTTGTGTTTCTCAGTTGTTATGTGATTTGTTTCATCTACAGGGATTAATGTGTAGTCATTTAGTCCCATAAGTAACTCAGGATTTCATTCCTGATCCAATAGAGTTCCTAAATATACAGATGTAGCCATCTCAGTGTAGCCAATAAAAATTAGACATTTGGGTATTTCCTGATATTTTCTATATGCTTGATAGAGCAGAAGTGACTGCAGCTGACAGCAGTAAAGGCTGTACATTACCAATCTGCCAGATGACATGTAGCTCCCAGCACAGAGGTGGCAAAGGTGCCATGACCAACTCCTCCAGAAAATCAGCACTTTATGCAGCTTTCATAGTTTCCAACAAGAGAATGGAGACTTTTAAATTGTTTCTGAAAACTGCCTTTTTCTATTAATTAATCTTCATCATTAATCTTTGAGTACCAGCTAACAAGTTATTTGCTTACCACAGGTAGTAAGTCTACCATAAAGATTTTAGCTCAAGTGGGCCATGTGGAAGGTTTAAACAAACTTAATTGTTTAAAAAGAAGAGTAACCTATTTCTACAATGCCTGTTACAGATAGTCACAATCATAACACAACAACAACAACAACAAAAACAAACAATACATTAGAGTACAAGATTTTTTTTATATCTTTTTTTTCTTATTTTTATTTTTCATGTTTATCTTGAAATTTGTTACAATATTAAAATGTATTTCTATGAAATTTATTCAAACTTCTTGTCTTAAAAAGACACTAAGCAAGACACTCTTAAGTAAACAGAGAAATTTTGGAATCTATAGGTTTGAAACTTAAATGGCAATCAAATAATGGGCCAGCATAGTTCTTCTATGTCTACTGATTCAAAAAAAAAAAAAAAAAAAGTGCATAAATACTGTAAAAAAGTACTCTGCAACTCAAAATGAGTAAGTGCAGAATGTTATTAGCTTCAAGCACCAGATAGTAGTTACCGTAGGAGAAAAATTAACTCTCCACATAGGCAAAATAAAACTCCTCTGAGAAAGAAGAGAAGGTAAACATGACTTACCAATATAGATCTTTTCTCTCCCTATTCTCAATAGAAGATGAGGCATCTATACTATAACTGTCAATTATTTAGAAAAGTTTTATTTGGAATTATCAGAAAGACCTTGGTGGGGAAAATAAATAAATAAATGACAAAGCCTGACAATATTTGCCTGACAGTTCTCTGAAAGTCAAAGAGAAACAGAAAGTAGTGAGGCACTTAGTTAAAAAAATTATTTTGTTCTGTATATGATTTTGCACTGAACATTTGTTTCCTACCAGGCTTCTTATTTAGGCTGCCTGCCAGATAGTGAGGAAGTCTATGTTTTTAGCTGGATGTCTTTTTAACAATACACTAGACTGGCTATTTTTTCACTCTAATGCTAATATTACAGATAGTACCACATTTCTCGTCCATGTTTGTAGTCTGCACATGTGTGTGAGAGAGAGGAAAATGTCATTTTAAAAATGGTTGTTTTTAAGATATTTTTTTTTGTCTTTTTGTTTCAGCCATGGTCTTCCATGAAACAATGGAAGACACTGGGGGCTTGGACCATCCAGCATGAAAACTACTGCATCTTGAAAGTACATTTATATCTGTATCATCATGGTAGTGATGTTACTTGGAGGAAATAAAAAATACTGGCAATCAACTTTATAGACGAACAACCGAAAGAGCTTAAATTTGCCATGCTCAACCACACAGATAAGTGGCCTAGGGTTACTCCTGACCTCACACTTCTGTCTGCTCCTTCATCCAGCAATACTGTCTGTTTGCAGATATTGTGTACATTTAATGTGTGAAAATACAATGTTTACTCAACATACAAATGATATTTTGGTAAGAAATCTGTGCTGCTACTTTGGAGGAGTTAGCACTAGACCAGCTGCCCTACACCTGTCAGAACTTGGCCCTAAACACTATAATACAGGAATTAACATTTTAGCTAAGCACCAGTGTCATCCATTGCCATTAGTATTTTTTTTTCTTTTTTCAGTAGAAAATAGAAGCCAATAGAACCAAAATTAACTAAATAAATAGAAGAGATAAACATACAGTAGAGCTTGGGATCCATGCCCTGCTCTGCTGCTCTGCCCTGCCCTCTTTTCTTCCCCTCCCCCCCCCCCCCCCCTTTTTTTTTTCCCACAAAGAATAGTGTAATTATTTTGACTCTGATTCTAAGGACAAACAACTTCATACCTGAAGACAAAGGACTCCATCTAATATAATGTAATACTTCATTTGCTTTTCACAGCAGCCCTCCTTTGTGTTGATTTTCTGTTTGTTTAAGGCCACATACTCTTAACAAAGCAGTTGGTGTAGCTTTATTGCAAAATAATATTTTACTGAACAACAGCAACAAAAAAACTCAGAAGGTTCTACTTCACATGACATCTTTATCTCTAAATTGGAGAGGTATGGACTTAAAGGGTGGACTGTTCGGTGGATAAGCAATTAGCTAGGTGTCTGCAGCCAAAGAGTTCTGGTCCACAGCAACCAGGTCCAGGTAGAGATTGGTGAGGAGTGGTGTCCCTCAGGGGGGACCAGTCTTGGGACCAGTACTGTTTAATGTCTTTATCAATCTTTTTCAGTGACATAGGCAATGGGATCAAGTGTACCCTCAGCAAGTTTGCAGATGACACTGAGATAAATGTTGTAGCTGATACAGTAGCCCCTGCCCTTTCCCCTGCCCTGCCCTTCTCCTCCCCTCCCCTTTTCCTTCTCTTTCCCCTTCTTTTTTTTCTCCCTTTTCCCAAAACTTTTTTTTCAACATGTGCAAAATTCACATTCATTAGAAATTATTAAACTCACAACAAATGTGTTTGTGTTGCCGAGCACACTATTTACAAAATGAAAAAATCACCTGTACTGGTACTTTGATCTGTTGTTCTCTCTTACACCGTTAGAAATTATTAATTACAAGCCTATGATCCATTGTATAAAAGGTAGAATTTGCCTGCCACCTATTGATTCTTTTCTCTTTTAGCTGTTCTTTTCCACTTTTTGTGAACTGATCATGTACCAAAATTACAGTGATTTTGTATTATGATTTTCTTATTATTATTAGTTTTCTTTGCATTTGCTTAATTTATATTGGCATAATGCACTATGATGTGCACATGATGATGTGTAAAGGTAAAACTTTGGATCTATCAAAGGATCTCCACTTGGCAGAGAATATGTGTATTTCTGTTCATTCAGATTATTGACGTCTTGCAAGTGATGAAGACATGGTCCTCAAAACAATTGCAGTGGCATGAGAAAAGTATACTGATTTAGAAATTTTTTTTTTCCTAGTTATACAGGTTTGCATTACATTTGTTATATAAGTAGAGACAAATAAGGAAAAAAGTGGAAAACAAAATGCTTTATTTTGGTATTTTGGCAATAATTTATACTGGTGCCAGTATAAATTGCTGATACCTGAAGTATTATCAGGAAATGAGCACAAGCACTGTTCCACTGGTTATACATATACATATATTAATTTTAACATATTTAATGATGTGGTTTCATGCAAATTAACAAGTTCTAACACAGTGCCTTGTAATTTCCTGAAAGGCAATTTAGGCAGTATTATTCCAGGCTTGGATCCTTCTGCCTTACATAGTAATCCAACACACTCCCATTGGATTTAGCAGATCAAAAAACTGTACGTCTTCATGCTGTTTCCAGGGATAAGAAACAAATGACCCCCTGTGGTGGTTTTACTTGTGTAGGCAGCCGAGTTCAACCATAGCCACTTTCTCACTCCCCATCCTCAAAGCGGAAGGGGGAGAAAATATGACACAAAGAGCTCACAGTTTGAGAAGGTGGGAAGGGGAAGGGGAAGGGGAAGGGGAAGGGGAAGGGGAAGGGGAAGGGGAAGGGGAAGGGGAAGGGGAAGGGGAAGGGGAAGGGGAAGGGGAAGGGGAAGGGGAAGGGGAAGGGGAAGGGGAAGGGGAAGGGGAAGGGGAAGGGGAAGGGGAAGGGGAAGGGGAAGGGAGAAAAAAGGAAAGGAAAGGAAAGGAAAGGAAAGGAAAGGAAAGGAAAGGAAAGGAAAGGAAAGGAAAGGAAAGGAAAGGAAAGGAAAGGAAAGGAAAGGAAAGGAAAGGAAAGGAAAGGAAAGGAAAGGAAAGGAAAGGAAAGGAAAGGAAAGGAAAGGAAAGGAAAGGAAAGGAAAGGAAAGGAAAGGAAAGGAAAGGAAAGGAAAGGAAAGGAAAGGAAAGGAAAGGAAAGGAAAGGAAAGGAAAGGAAAGGAAAAGGAAAGGAAAGGAAAGGAAAGGAAAGGAAAGGAAAGGAAAGGAAAGGAAAGGAAAGGGAAGGGAAGGGAAGGAAAGGAAGGGAAGGGAAGGGAAGGGAAGGGAAAGGAAGGGAAAGGAAGGGAAAGGAAGGGAAAGGAAGGGAAAGGAAGGGAAAGGAAGGGAAAGGAAAGGGAAAGGAAAGGAAAGGAAAGGAAAGGAAAGGAAAGGAAAGGAAAGGAAAGGAAAGGAAAGGAAAGGAAAGAAAGGAAAGGAAAGGAAAGGAAAGGAAAGGAAGGAAAGGAAAGGAAAGGAAAGGAAAGGAAAGGAAAGGAAAGGAAAGGAAAGGAAAGGAAAGGAACCGGAAAGGAAAAGGAAAGGAAAGGAAGGAAGGACAATGAGTACTATTTTAGACTTACATTTGTGTGAAGAAACACAATCATAACTTTTCTTTAATTTGTTTAAAGGGCAGAAGTATGTGTATAAAACACACGCTTCATTTTACAGCCATTTTGATCCTTTTTCATTTTCAGAAACCATTCTCTTTTTCTCAAGAAAGCCTAAAAAATTGCAAAGGCAAAGGTTGATCTTAATCTTCTAATTAATAATTGTTCTAAACTTAAATAAATAAATAGGAAAAAAATCAAGAACAATACACAGATTAAAAACAACCCTCAAATCCTTGCCAGGATAGGTTTACCTTGTGCCCTAATATTTTATTAAATTTGTATTATCTATACTAGCATATACTGCATTTAAATAAAATTCTAGTCCTGCTCAAGTCAAGGATTAAACTTACATTGAATTCATTTGGAACAGGATTTGACCTTTACTTGACATCCAGTTAAATCTCTTTAACTGGAATAATCACTATGAAACAGAATCAGCACAGTATATCCAATTACATTTAACTAGGCCTAAATGGCTTATGTCGTCTGTTTAAATGGTAAACTGGTGCTATTTGTAACGCTACTCACAGTAATTATTGAGAAAACACAGCAACTTTCCAGAACAAATGTTCTAGTTTTGTCCTTTTTTCTAAGATTTAGTTCCCTCTACTTCCCCTAAGGGATTTTAAGTGTATTACACTTACTCTAAAGAGAAGTCCCTGACAAAAAGCGGGTTCAAAATTAAGGCAGAAATTACTTGAGAGTAACTTTGAAAACACATACAGTGAAATTAGTTTCATTCCAGCTAGGTGTTGTGGTTCCGCTCGAGTAGGCAGCCGAGCTCCACCACAGCCGCTCTCTCACTCCCCCTCCTCAAAGAGGAATGGGGAGAAAATATGTGAAAAGGGCTCAAGGGTTGAGATACGGACGAGAAAATCACGCAATAATTATTGTAACGGGCAAAACAGACTCGGCATAAGGAGATAGTAAGATTTATTGCCTATTACTAACAAGCAAGAGAAGTGAGAAAACAAAGGAGAAAAAAAAAAACAAAAGCACCTTCCCCCCCATCCACCCTCTTCCTCCTCCTCCCCCCGAGCGGCGCAGGGGAACGGGGGAATGGGGGTTATGGTCAGTCTACAGCACTTCTTCTCTGCCGCTCCTTCTCGGTCACTCTTGTCCCCTGTGCTGTGGGGTCCCACCCACAGGATGCAGTTCTTGATGAACTGATCCGGTGTGGGCTTCCCACAGGCAGCAGCTCTTTCAGAACTGCTCCAGATATGGGTCCGTACCACGGGGTTCATCCCTCAGGAGAAAACTGCTCCAACCTGGGTCCCGTACGGGCAGCAGCTCCTGCCGGGTCACCTGCTCCTGCGTGGGCTCCTCTCCACGGGCTACAGGTCTGGCCCGGAATCTGCTCCGGCAGGGGTCTTCCACAGGCGGCAGCCTCCGTCGGTGCAGGGCCACCTGCTCCACCGTGGTGTCCTCCACGGGCTGCAGCATGGAACCCTGCTCCACCATGGTACTCCATGGGCTGCAGGGGGACATCCTGCTTCACCATGGTCCTCACCACAGGCCGCTTGGGACTTCTGCTCCGGCGCCTGGAGCACCTCTCCCCCTCCCTCTACACTGACCTTGGCACCTGCAAGGCTGTTCTCTCACTCCCGGCTGCTGTCTGGCGCAGCGTTTTTTCCTTGTCTTAAATATGCTCTCACAGAGGCGCAAAACAACATCGCTTAATGGCTCAGCTCTGGAAAACAATGGGGCCCTTCCCAAACATGGGGCAGCTTCTAGATCTTTCTCACAGAAACCACCCCTATGGCTCCCTGCTACCAAAACCTTGCCACGTAAACCCACTACACTAGGATAATACATTAAAAAAAAAAATCAAACAAAAACAAACAAACAAACAAAACGTATCAAGCAAGCTTTCTTTATTAATCCCATGTAGCAATATTAAGCCATGTCAATACCAACTCCAGTTTAAAAGCCACATGAAGATAGATATGCCCTCACCTTGGAGCTCAGAACCCTTGCTCTGGTATTAAGTGGAAGGTAGGCACACAAGTAATTTTCTAGGGGCCATGAGACTCAATGAAGACGTCCAGTTGTAGAAAAGAACAAAATAAAAAGAAAATGTTAAAATCTTTTAATAATTACAATTAATTAAAGAGTTTATAAAGCATACCTAATTTTAAACTCAATAATGAGTATCTAAGGTACAACTTTTATTGTCACTTATGAAATAAAAATATATGCGTGCAATATATACAACAAATTCTAATCATTAGAACTATAGTTTAATTGTCTCATTACTGTTTCTATCACAATGTTCTAATTAAATACATATATATATATGTTTTGAATAACTGATAAATATGTTCATCATTTATTGGATAGGTGTTTATAAAACACAATTAAAGATTCCCTCTGGATTTTTTTGACTTAGTAGTTTTACACTAGTTTAGGAATTAAAATATAATTTATTGCAGACAAGTAGCTGCATTTAAAGAAGAAGAAGAAGAAGAAGAAGAAGAAGAAGAAGAAGAAGAAGAAGAAGAAGAAGAAGAAGAAGAAGAAGAAGAAGAACAAGGACAAGGACAAGAACAAGAACAAGAACAAGAACAAGAACAAGAACAAGAACGATAGCATAGATTTCATGTGTGACAAAACTGCTTTCCAAACTGACTGCACTGGGATGGATATCTGATATGATACCTTGAATTTATACAAGGACTTTATACAGCAATGTATATCATCCTCAGATGGAGATGCAATTAAATTTAATCTATGTAAATTATTTTAAAAATCCATCATAGTTTGTTGGGGTAATTTTTTTTGCTCTTTATTCCCCAATATAAGCAAGATCTACCGATCACTAATAGATTAAGGTGATAATATTTTAGGCCAATAGTACTTTTATGCAATACTTGATGTATTCCTTCTGTATGCAGATGTATTATTTTTGATATTCAAACAAATAAACAACAAAAAAAGGTTTGTGTGGTTTTTTTTGTTTGTTTGTTTGTTTGTTTGTTTTTTCAGTAGTTTCTTGCACTCATTTACTTTACAGTTTGATGTTGTGAAGAGCAGGAATGTGATCTCTCAGTGACTAGAAGACAGGAAACAGTAGCTTTATTTGAGGGCAAATGGCAGTTTCTCATTTTATTTTTTTTAAACATAATTCCATTTTATTTCCAGAGAAGCCATCTGATTTCTTGCAATTATCAATTTTCAAAATACGTAGGCATTCTTTGATGTAAACAAAGTAGGACATTGACACTAAGAACATTAATGATAATTATATTGCATCTCAATCAGAACTAGGCATATTCCATCCATGAATACACCAAACTAATTAACTATGATCATTGACATTAACGATTACTACCACGTGAATTCGTAATGTCAGAACTTACTTCATTATGTCTCTATTTCACTTTAAGTGTCTCATCATTATCAACACATTTGATATTCACTGTGTTAATAGTGACCATTACTAATTCATTTGGAGCTATTAATGTGGATGTCTTGGAAACTTCCACCAAAATATCACTGTAATTTTTTTGTAAGAAAATATTTAAGTCCTACCCTTAGATAAAGCTGGCTGATGTTACTGATGAATTGGAGTGCAATAGTTTAGTTACTCAGTCACTTGTGCTGTAATCTCTCAAAATCTGCTGTTCTTAGAGACATTTAAAACTTTGGACTGTGACTATGAAATAATACAAAGTCATTTTTTCTGCAGCCTTACAGAATTTTCATAGGTTACACTTTAACATCCAGATGGATGTTTCATCCTTAAATTGTTCTAATCTAACAACATTCTGAATGTATATGGGACAAAGAGATAACTGTATTTTCAAAAACCCTGGCAATTATAGTCTTATTTTTAAGTTCATATTATTCTTACATAAAAATAAGTGGAAATTCATAATAAACTTGGAATTGTATGCAGTTAAAACTAAAGAGAGCAACATTTTTCCTCATTCCATAATTTTTATAATTGTCAGTAAATATTAAATTAATCTGTGGAAGCTGGAATCATAGTATCAAACAATGGCTTCAGTTGGAAGGCTTCCACTAGATTAGGTTGCTCAAAGCCCCATTCAACCTATCCTTGAATATCTCCAGGGATGGGGCATCCACAGCTTCTCTGGGCAACCTGTTCCAGTGATTCACCACCTTCTGAATGAAGAATTTCCTCCTAACCTCTCATCTATATCTTGTCTCTTTTAGTTAAAAACTGTTGCCCCTTGTTCTACCACCATCTGCCTGTTGAAAATGTCACTCTCCATCTTTTTTATAAGCCCCTTTTAAGTACTGAAAGGAGGAAATGAGGTCTCCTTGAAGCCTTCTTTTCTACAGGATGAACAACCCCAGCTCTCTCAGCCTTTCTTTACAGGAGAAGTGGTCGCTCTGATCATCATCACGGCCATCCTCTGGACCTGCTCTAAGATATCCACTTCCTTCTTGTGCTGGTGGCCTGAGGCCTGGACAACATACTCAAGTGGTGGCTCACAAGGGCAAAGCAGAGGGGAACAACCCCCTCCCTTCATCTGCTGGCCACTCCTCTTTTGATGCAGCCCAGGATGCAGTTGGCTTTTTGGGCTGCAAGCACACACTGCTGCCTCATGTCAAGCTTTTCATCCACCAGAACCCCCAAGTCCTTCTCTGCAGGGTTGTTCTCAATCAGTTCCCTACCCAGTCTGTAATCATGTCTGGGATCGTCCTGGCCCAAGTGCAGTACCTTGCACTTAGACTTGAACCTCATTATGTTCACGTGAGCACACTTCTCAAGCTTGTTCAGGTCCCTTTGGATGGATCCCTTCCTTCTGTTGTATCAGCTACAACATTTATCTCAGTGTCATCTGCAAACTTGCTGAGGGTACACTTGATCCCATTGCCTATGTCACTGAAAAAGATTGATAAAGACATTAAACAGTACTGGTCCCAAGACTGGTCCCCCCTGAGGGACACCACTCCTCACCAATCTCTACCTGGACCTGGTTGCTGTGGACCAGAACTCTTTGGCTGCAGACACCTAGCTAATTGCTTATCCACCGAACAGTCCACCCTTTAAGTCCATACCTCTCCAATTTAGAGATAAAGATGTCATGTGAAGTAGAACCTTCTGAGTTTTTTTGTTGCTGTTGTTCAGTAAAATATTATTTTGCAATAAAGCTACACCAACTGCTTTGTTAAGAGTATGTGGCCTTAAACAAACAGAAAATCAACACAAAGGAGGGCTGCTGTGAAAAGCAAATGAAGTATTACATTATATTAGATGGAGTCCTTTGTCTTCAGGTATGAAGTTGTTTGTCCTTAGAATCAGAGTCAAAATAATTACACTATTCTTTGTGGGAAAAAAAAAAGGGGGGGGGGGAGGGGAAGAAAAGAGGGCAGGGCAGGGCAGGGCAGGGCAGGGCAGGGCAGGGCAGGGCAGGGCAGGGCAGGGCAGGGCAGGGCAGGGCAGGGAAGGGAAGGGAAGGGAAGGGAAGGGAAGGGAAGGGAAGGGAAGGGAAGGGAAGGGAAGGGAAGGGAAGGGAAGGGAAGGGAAGGGAAGGGAAGGGAAGGGAAGGGAAGGGAAGGGAAGGGAAGGGAAGGGAAGGGAAGGGAAGGGAAGGGAAGGGAAGGGAAGGGAAGGGAGAAAAAGATTTTTACGGATATAAGAAATTTCTTTGTTTAAACCACAGAAAACAGGGGTGGAAGCAAAGATCTAATTCTTTCTTGTAATCCACTTATTACACCTTACACGTATTACACTTTAAAGATGTCTTGCTACAAACATGGTATAACCTTCCTATTTAAATAACTTCACAGTTGATATCCTTACTGGTAAAAAAAAATAAAATAAAATTTATTAACTAGAATTTCTTTGTTTAAATATTCTTTCTTTTTTTATTTGAGACATGAAAAAATGTTCTTTCTTTCCTTTTTCAAGTCATATTGTCATTTTTTAATTATCAGGTGTTCTCCAAAATTACTTTCTGTTAAAGTCACACAATGTTTTCCATTTTTAGTGGACTTATTAGATCATATTTTTCAAACCAGATGTAATAAATAATAAAAGCAGCTTTAATATGAGTACAAAACTTCCATATACTGATCTTTTATTTGAATGCTTTTATTTCTTTTTTCTTTTTCTTTTTCTTTTTTTTCCCTTTTTTTTTTTTTTATGAAGAAACTACTATACTTGCTCTAAGATTAATGTTTTTAGCATTTTTAGTTAAACCAATGATGTTATTTATATATATAAGTGTGTGTTATATGTGATAAATAAAAATATACAGATAAATATACAACTGCAGAGTCAGAATTAATCTGGCTTTGATCACTGTGACTGTTCTTTGGCTCTTTTTCTTACATATCACTTTCTATATAGTTCAGAAATAGGTTCAAGGGATTTTAACTGCATAAATATCATAATACTCAAAACATATTTACATCTTTTTTCTGATAAATGTTTTAAATTGTTTCAAAATGATTAAATTATCATTAAATTAAAGTATTTTAAAATTTATTATAGCAGACATTGATAGGCAAGATAACAGTTTCCTGAATATATTACAATTATGGAAAAATACTTTTTCATTTACATAGAACATCATAATATTTTAAACCTGGGCAAAAATGTATAATCACAATATTTTATTTTATTTTATTTTATTTTATTTTATTTTATTTTATTTTATTTTATTTTATTTTATTTTATTTTATTTTAAAAAAGCTTGCCCACTGTAACCACCACCATCAGAATAACAAGCAATAGTTTGAATTTAAAACATTTCAGAATGTTCTGTGATGCTTTTTAATTTAACATGTTGCTTTTTAATGCCTCCATTACAAAGACACAATCAAAAAGCCTTGCATTTTCCAGACTCTCAGTAATATTATTTTTCTGAAACTCAGTAATTAACACTCTTTATTTTGGATATCCAAATATTGACATCTTAAAACCAATAATATTTTTTTTTTCCTTTTTACATGTTAGTAAGTTTCAATTTTTAAAGCTCCCACTTATCAAGTTTAAAGCCTACTTTGCCACCTTTTCCATTTTCCATTAGGATAGACTGGTGTACAGCTCTCATTAGTATTTCACATCTCAGCCTTTCAACTTCCCTTAGAAATTTCTGTCTCTGCTACTTTTTATTTATCTGTTATCTCTTCATATTAGGATGAAACAAAAATTCTGTGAACCCCAAAAAGAAAGATACCATTCTTTGCCTACACTCCAAGATACCTCACTTAGTTAATATGATAAAGATTTCACTGCTCAAATTTGCAATTCATTGCCGGACTATAGAGTCCCTCCTTGTTTTTATGTACTCTTCATAAAACATAAACCCATTAATGCCAATTTTAAAAATGAAGTTAAAGTTTCTCCAGAAGGATCAATACTAAAGATATGTAGAAATCACTTTATTGATCTTGAGTCCACTAAACCTAGAATGTAAAAAATAATATATTTTTTTTTTTTAGATGACATAAAATTTTTCATAAAAGCAGAGGAACACGTCTATGATGTTGAAAGCAATGTTTCTGAGTGTAAAAGTTTTCTGAAGCTTCTGATCAACTACACTAATTAAACGTTAATTAAATGCTTTACTAATCTCTAAGTATGTAAAATGTCAAAGCATCAAACCATAAATAATGATTACTCTCTTCTTGTAGTGCAGTAGTCAATACCAAATTAAATACCTAAAATGTTGAAATATCAGCCACATTGTTCAGTCTTGTCTGTCATAACAAGATGATTTCAAATTTTGCAAGCAGTACAGAATTTTTCACTGTTTCTTTAAGAAATTATTGAATAGGTTAGTTACTATTAGGAGGTTTCACAGTTAACACATCCATTATTTCATTCAATAACAAGCATTCTGAACAGTTAACATACAGAATATCTCCCTTATTTTCTTCTTTGTTATACAATAAGATAAATCTCTAAGTTTTGTTATCTATGAAAATTATTCTGCCATGTTTTTATGTTTTGCTTTCTACACATTGTCTGCTGTAAGTTACCAAATCAAACATAGTTCACTATTGTTTTCTTTTCTTCTTGACTTTACGTACAGCAATTTCAGTACCTTTGCAAACAAGGGTGCCAGCTATTCTCCTGTCTGTAGCAAGAATCACCTGTTCTAAGAACACTAGTCTTGTGCACAGCACAAATTTATCAGTCACTGACAGCAAACGAGTCTGGAAAGAGGACAGAGATTTGAGGAATCACTTGAACAATACGGTTTAATATTTTTGAGTTGAATGTTTTTGTTTGATTGTTTTCTTATTTAAAAGCTGCAGTTCCTAAACAGGCACATATAATATTTTAAGTAGACAATACAACACACTATACACATACATAAACACACAATGCACTTATATGTGTATTGACTAAGCATATACTGATTATTATATTATTCAGTGTAATATACACCTAGATTAAATAGTAGTCAGACAGTCAGACAGCATGTGATCCAGGATACACCTGGATTAACTGTTACATGAATCACTACCTCCTTTATTTTTTAGCTTTTTTTTTTTTTATTTAAGTCTTCATAGTCATCATCCAATGAAAGGGGAACAGGTTTCAATACGTTTTCTCTTTGCAGCTTTCTACTTTGTTTAGTTGGGACAAAAATCTCAGTTTATATTCTTTAAAAGAGAAATCACAAAAAATCTTTGCTGTTTCCCCCCTCCCCCCTTCCCCCCCTTTTGTTATTCTCACTAAAGTAAATAATAAGAACAATAGCAATACACAGAAATGTATATTCCTGACTAATTGCTTCAATTCTATAATTAAAGTCATGAATTTCTGAGCTTTCTTGATGTCACATTAATATTTCCTTCTATGTAGATGACCAAAGTTTAGTGATGTTGCTGGATATCACAAATTGCTTTGGATCTTGGAAAAAAATGAGTCTGTTCTGCAGAATCCTTAGGTATTCTTACTAGGTTTATGTACTTTATCAAACACAGATTTGATATTACATATCTTGGATCCGTTGTAAATTTCTTGAATTTATACTTAGCCATTTACAGAACAATTGTCACATTGTCACAAGTAGTAAAGTCAATGTTACCTGCAAAAAGAATGGTTAAATGATGTTATCAAGAGAATATTTCAATTACACATAGTCATTTCTAGGGGGCATTAACTGGAAAAGTAATATTTTGCCTGTCTTATTAATTGTGAATTAGACCCTT
Organism: Aythya ferina; assembly: GCF_964211825.1. Lineage (NCBI taxonomy): Eukaryota > Metazoa > Chordata > Aves > Anseriformes > Anatidae > Aythya > Aythya ferina. The sequence goes on from NC_140296.1 coordinate 51,657,240, forward strand.
AACTGAAATAAAAGATGTGTGCCTTGAAATTGAAGCAGCACACTTAGAAATATATTCTTACCTACAGTTGGTTACTGGAATTGCTTAATAGCTTTATTGATGATCAACATGAAGGTCGCTATACCATGGGAGAGTCTGTTTGTTAAAATAAACAGCTTGGACTCCGATTTCAATATGATTTTCAGGTAAAAATTAAGAGGAAAATTGTTAGAATATTTCAGGTGCATGTTTGTCAAGCTTATTTTGACTAATGTGTTGGATTTTTTTTTTACTTTTTCTTTTATTTTTTACAATGGAAAAGTAAGCCAATATAGATTTTGCTTAGTGTATGGTATTCCTAGAAGTGTATAGTTGACAGAGTTACACTGCAGTTAAATTTAATGTTTCACAGTTGTTTATTTATTTACACAAAGAGTCCATGTCCAAGCACTCTACATTGTTATCCAATACCTAAACTTAACATTTCTGGAAGAAAATTTCTTGTTTCTTGATAGATGAGCTAGTTAACGTAATCGAATATGATAGTACAACATGTATGATACTATTTTTGGTAACTCTTTCCCATAGAAACCCCCTCAAAAAGGAGAATGTTGAACACTGTAGATCACAAAGGACTGAAGTGAGTTGTTATGTTAATCAAAAACTAGATTTTTCTTTCACTTTTTGGTATCAATGTCTTGTGTGACCTGTTGGATTATTTGGGAGTGGCTTTCTGTTAGCAAAATTCAAATACTTCTTGGGCTGAAATTCATAAAATCAAAGAAAGAAGGAGGTAATAGTAATTTGTTGTTTAAGTGGACTGTGTGGTTACTTCCTCTATATTCCCCCTCCTTTCTGATGAGCCACATGTTACTGGTTAATTACCTTTGAATGATTTCCTTGCTTGGTTAAAAACAAACAAACAAACAAAGAAGAGCCATAGTAACATTAATCACTACTTTGTAGAAGCATTAAAACTTTCTGCAAGTTATGATAACTAAATTATATTAGCCCCATAACCAAAGATATCTTATGGAATCATAAGGGAGAAACAACATTTTTTAATATCCAGCAGACAGAACAGAGCATTAAATATGGAAATATAGTAAAAATATATTATAGCGTGTTCTATTCTCTCTCAACAATGTAGGCTACAATACTTTTTTTTCTTTTTTTTTTTCTCATGTTTTTATGTGGGAGGATTTTCTAAACCCTGCAGACGTTAGTCATGCATCTCTTTATTTTCTGTTTCCAACGCAGACAATGCAAATCGCATCAAAACCGTTTATACAACTGGGTCAAGTAGCTACAGTAAATCATCTTCAAATATCTGATTCTCATGTTTGTTCTTCAGTTTTCATTAGCACTACTGAGATTTTAGTATAATTTTCTGCAGGTGAAATTTGTGTTGAGTTTTCTCTTGTGAAGAAGAGATCATATTTTCACAAGATCATATTTTCTGGAAAAGTAAACTGTACTATAGCTAAATTGACTGTTCTTTGAAGTTGAATGGGAATCAGAGACTTCATGAAATTATTAAATTATGTTTTATTTAGTTATGGAATATGACTTATAATTCTAATTCACTCATTTACCATAACTTATTACCATATGAGAACCTAAAATATAATCTTCTGAGTTTTCAGTGTTAAGAACATAATAGTGGTATAAACTGATTAATATATACTTTTTTTTTTTTCATGAAAAAATATAGAGAATGTAATTCTTCTGGAGAAGTCAGCGCAATTTCTTGGAGTACAAGACATTTAATGCACAGTGATTCTCACTACGAACCAAATACGTACAACGAATGTAGTGTGTTGGTTTTACATGGCAAGGTGTTGGAAGCATGGAGGCTGCAGGGGTGGTCTCTGTGAGAAGAGTCCAGAAGCTGTCCCATGTCAGATCAGGGCCAGTGCTAGCCAGCTCCAAAATGGACCTGCCACTGGCTAAAGCTGAACCAATGAGCAACTCTGGTTGCACTTCTCTATGAGCATATTTAAGAAAGGAAAACAAACAAACAAACAGTTGTGCTAGCAGTGCAGTAGTTAGTAGGGAGGATTGTGAAAATGTAGAAAGAACCTGGAAGATACCAAAGCTGGAGAAGAAGGAGAGCAGGAGGTGCTCAGAACAGAACAAAACAGACAAAACAGAAAGAACAGAACAGACGTTCCCCTGCAGCCTGTGGGGAGGCCCCTGGTGGAGCAGGCTGTCCCTCTGCAGCCCACGGGTCCCACATGGAGCAGATCTCCACGCTGCAGCCCGTGGAGGAGCTCCCGGTGGAGCAGGTGGATGTGGCCTGGAGAAGGCTGTGGCCCATGGAGAGCCCCGCAGGAGCAGGCCAGAGCTGCAGCCCATGGAGAGGAGCCCATGCAGGAGCATGGGGTCTGGGGGGAAGCTGCCTGCCATGGGGGACCAATGCTGGAGCAGTCCACTCCTGAAGGACCCATGTTGCAGCTGTTGTTGAAGAATGTCAGACTTTGGGAAACCAACACCAGATCAGTTTCTGAAGAACCGCATCCTGTGGGATGCACTAGAGCAGGGGAAGAGAGTGCAGATGAAGCAGCAGTGGAGATGAAGTGTTATGGACTGACTGCTACCCCCATTTCCATCTCCCTGGGAGGAGGGGACAAAGGTGGTAGGAGATTATTTATTTATTTACTTATTTATTTATATATTCTTTTAGTTTGCTTTTAATTCTCAATGCTCGAGTTTTGTATTAGTTGCCAATAAATTACATTAGTCTTCCCTACGCTGAGTCTGTTTTGTCCTTGATCGTTACTGACAAGCAATCTCAAGCCATGAGCTGTTTTTTTCATTGTAATTTCTTCCTCTGTTCTGTTGAGGAGGGGGAGTGAGAGAGCAGCTGTGTGGTGTTTTGTTCCCCCTTTGGTGTTAGATCACAGCACATGCCTATAGCTTTTACAACGCAAGCTGACATCTCACATCACTGTATTTTCATTTGGTCAATTGCTTAAAGCTATTAGAACATCTGGAAAGGCCATTGATGGTGACGTGCCACCTTCTGTAAGATTAAGGAAAAAAGGAGTGTGATAAAATGGGGATTTACTGCATTTTTTTCCCATGTTCAAGAAGATTAGAGTCAACAACTCCCACAAAAATAGAATAATAATAATAAAAAATCACTTGAATATTTATTTCAGAGAGTATTGATCATACAGCCTGTTTTTCCCCATTTATTTCTTTCTCAGGCCTCTTCAGAAGAAGTATTAATTAAAGTCTGACTCAATAAAGATGACCATATTAAACTATTCGGATTCTTATGGTGTGGTGTGAGGTTTTCTTCATGAGAAACAGTTGTTTGCTCATCCTACATATATTACATTAGCCTTTTTCCCTCATTGCAGAGCACTTAAAATATATGTAAGGAAAAAAAAAAGAGAGAGAGAAAAAGAAAGTATAAAATATGTTTACTAAGTATTTTTTTCAGAGAAAAAGATAAAAGAAAAAGAAGAGGAATTATTACTAATGATTTGATGGCGCTTTGTAACATTCCAGTGAAGTACAGGGGAAATTCTGGATTGTACCCATACTACTGTATCAAGTAACTTAATATTTTCTTGGTAAAGAATAGCTTTAATTAACTGCCATAAATAGTCATTTGAATACTCCATGATTTGGGAATCCTACTTACTTATAAAACTGGCACTACTTCAAAAGAGAAAAAAATACTTTTTTTTTAAACTGAGAAATTCAGTCATAGTTACATTTACTGTGAAGAAGACAGGTTTTGTTCATCATATGTACATGAAAAGATCTTCTTTGGAATTCCCTGCTTTTTCAAAACAAAGCTTCATTTTGCAGTTACTTTGGAAAGATCTGAAAGGCAAATAATGTAGAAATGTCCTGTTCATAGATGTTGAAAAACTTTTTCCTATGATGAGAATATTCTATTAGTTTCCTACAGCTGTTATTGAAAAATATTGGAGAAACTTTAATGAGCTTAAAATGTGAAATTATTTTATATCCTTCCCATATTGATATATTTAATTCCATGATGTTTTCAATAAATAGGTCATTGGTAAATTTGTCATTGTCAATAGCTAACACATTTTCTCATATCTAAGAAATAGTATATTCAAATTGGAAGCTTGGAACATCTATTAATTTATTCAGTGAATGATGGATTTCAATTTGTTTATCATACATGGATGCAAGTGTACACACTAATATCCATAAATATTGTGTAAACAGATTTAAAGCTGTCTATAATTACAGCATTACAGCCAGCTAACAATTAAGAAGTGAGATATTGTACATTTTACATGTTTCATCAGCTGTCCATTGTATGGACCACAACTGGTTTCAAATGTTTGGCCTCAGAGAAATATATTGCATTGAATTATAAGTCATCAAGCCATCATTTCTCTATTGCTATCTTTTCTACCTTTAACACTTACTAGAAAACGTGAAAAGGTGAAGTTTAAAAACAGAAAAAAATGGTTAATTTAACACCATACTGCAATTACAATCAGAGGCAGATTGTTTTCATTAAAAAGACAGCAGCTCTTTCACCATCTAATTTTTCCAGGCCTCTTCCGAATGTATCTCAAGTGATACAGAGAGAGATGCCTGATAAAATAAATAAATAAATCATAATGTACAAGCTGATGTAGTTTCACCCTTCCACTCCCACAAACTTTCCAATAACATGGAACATATCAAGTAACAAAGTCTTGTGACTAAGCTTTTTTTTTCTCAGTGCTTGTTCTGCTGAACTTCCACAAGCATAGATGAGATAAATAAGGAACCTCCCTGGGAAAGACTATTTAACTAGATAAGGATTGTATATTCATTTTCAGGATTAACTCCCCTCTCCCCATTTAGAAAGTAGGATTTCAAACTGTTTCAAACTTATTTTGTAAGTGAGATGAACAAATCAGAATCATTATAAATTTTTAAAAAATATATATCAGAATAAGAAAACCCATTACTGGGGGGTTGAGAGGATGTGCATTTAGCACATGGAAGTTTTAGATTTATGAGTCTGTATAAAAGTAAAAAGCTTATTAGTAGTAGCAGTTTTGTAATTTTTCTGGTTTAAGCTGGGCAGCAGCCAAGCACCACACACCATACAGCCATTCATTCAGACCTTCCACTCGTCAAAGTGGAATGAACGATAGAATAAAAAAAAAGTTAAAACCCATGCATTTAGATAAAGACAGATTAATAGGACAGAAAAGAAAGGGGAAATGCAATTGCTCACGAGCCATTGCCCAATGCCCAGCCTGTCCCTGAGCAGAGGACACCCCCCTACAGGCAACTCTGCCCCCAGTTATATTGATTAGCAGGACACCATATGGTACGGAAAATGCCTTTGGTCCATCAGTCTGGGTCAGCTGTCCTGGCTGTGCCTCCTCCCAGCTCCTCATGCACCCCCTGCTTCAGGGCAGCATAAGAAAAAGAAAAGTCCTTGGCTCTATGTAAGCACTACTCAGCGGTAACTAAAATGTAGGGGTGTTTATCAGCTTTATTATCATGCTAAATCCAAAGCACAGCACTGTACCAGCTATTAGGAAGAAAATTAACTCTAACCCAGCCAAAATCAGGATGTTAATGAAACTACAGTAGGCGAAAGGTGAAAATAGGTTCATGTATTTTTCTTTAGAGAGAACAAAATTTGTCACCTGAACTCCAGATATCTGCAAACAATACTAGGTCAAAAATAACTCTGAAAAATAATATAATGAAATTCCAAAGAAATGGTGATATATATATATATATATTTTCTGAATCAGATGTTTTGGGATGATAAAATTCTGGCAACTGCCTGTAAATCAAAGGATTGGATTAAGAAAGGGATAGAGCAGTGCTCAGATATGATTGATAATGATAAAAGCATTATAAAATAAAATCTGGGAGTCTTTGTCCAATTTAAAAACTGCTTCCTTTTCTTTCAATCTCTTTTGCAGACTTTACCTGGAAATTGCACATACTGATTTTAAAAACTTTCTGTTTTTATTTCTTGATTTTGCCTTTTAAGTTGTCCTTGATTTTCATTTTGTTGTTTTTCATTTGGTGTATCTCAATAGAAAAGTGTTTCTGCTGTTCAGAAAGAAACTCCTGTCTTTCCGCTTGTGCCTTTTGTCCTCACACTGGACACCAGCGAAAAGAGCCTGTCTCTGTACTGTTTGCATCGTCTTCGGGTATGTATAGACACTGATGAGGTCCCCTTGAGACTTCTTTTCTCTAGGCTATCCAGTCCCATCTGTCTCTGTCTTTCGTCATAGGACATGTGCTTCAGTCCTTCATCATCTTTGTGGTCATTCACTTAACTCTCTCCAGTATGTCTAGGTCTCTTGTACTGGGGGGCCCAGAACTGGACATGGCACCCCAGGTTTGGCCTTACTAGTGCTGAGCAGAGGGCCTCATAGCCCCAATTATTTTGCCAGTATTTTTCATCTGAAAATGAAGTTATAACAATAAACCAAATCTAGTGCGCTGAAGTAGTTATTAATGCAACTAAAATGCAGCTGAATCTCAATCAGCCATTCAAACACTGCCTGATGTTGAAGTCATTTAAACTAGGCATGTCCAATTTTAACTTAAAGTCTTAGAATCTAGATCCTTAAGGTTTCCAAGCATTCCCAGATGTGCCAGTTTCATTACAATTAGATGTCTTCCTTTTAAAGGCTTACAATTAACCCACTTCAAACACATTGTTTTTTGCAAGCACTAGTGGCTTTGAGTTCAGCAATATGGGAGTAGCAATAAATTTTTTGATAGTAGAGTGATGATTTGAACTGACTCTAGGCCTTTGTTCATCTTAATTCATGAATCTTCCATTTCTGGCTCCATGGTAATCCACTTTCAAAAACTGACATAAAGTGTGCTGCCAGGCAGGAATTCAGAATATCGCAGACTCACAGAATCACAGGATGTTGGGGATTAGAAGAGACCTTAAATATCATCTAGTCCAGTCCCCTTGCCAGAACAGGAACACCTAGATCACATCACACAGGAATGTGTCCAAGCAGGTTTTGAATGTCTACAGACAAGGAGACTCCACAACCCCCCTTGGGAAGCCTGTTCCAGTGTTCTGTCACCCTCACCATGAAAAAGTTTTGTCTCATATTTAAGCAGAACCTCCTATGTTCCAGCTTGCACCCATTGCCCCTTCACCTATCAATGGGTGTCACCGAGAAGAGCCTGGCTCTGTTGTCCTGACAGTCACTCTTTACATATTTATAAACATTAATAAAGTCACCTCTCAGTCTCCTCTTCTCCAAGCTAAAGAGACCCAGCTCCCTCAGCCTTTCCTCGTAAGGGAGATGCTGCACTCCCTTAATCATCCTTGTGGCTCTGCGCTGAACTCTCTCAAGCAGTTCCCTGTCCATCTTGAACTGAGGGGCCCAGAACTGGATGCAATATTCCAGATGTGGTCTCGCCAGGGAAGAGCAGAGGGGAAGAAGAACCTCTCTCAATCTACGAAGCACACCCCTTCTGATACACCCCAGGATGCCATTGGCCTTCTTGATCACAAGGGCACAGTGCTAGCTCATGGTCATCCAGATCTCCACCATGATCCCCAGGTCCCTTTCCCCTTTGCTTATCAGTATTTTAAAGTACACATAGTAACATGAGCAAAAGACTTCATGACAGAATGGAAACTAGAAAGAAGCATTGGTTTATGTGCCAAAAAAAAAAAAAAAAAAAAAAAAAAAAAAAAGAATACAACAATAAAAAAGCATATATTTGTTTTTGGTAATACATGATCTAATAATGATTGATTTAAATCGAAACAGAATAAGACAAAACTATACAAAATATTTTGTGTAACAATTGAGAAAGTGTTGACAAGTAGTCCTTGTTGTCATTTTTTATGCCATATTATAGAATGACAGAATTTAAATATCATCCAAGAAAAACTTAACTTACTATGGATAGTTCTATATATGTAAAATCACATACAGACACAAAGCCCACACTTGAAAATTAAATGGAATTGTTTGAGCCAGAGAGAGCTCTTGGATGTTATGACCTATAATTATGCACAATTTCAGTTATTCAGTTTTCTGAAGTCTGACGGTCATGGCAAACTATTTTTTTCTCTCTTTAGATTTGTTATCTTTCCTCTGGAATATAGGGAAGAACAAGTTTCTGTTATAAAATTATATAGGCTCCTAAGGAGACATCATAGGATAGGTGTTGTTTATTAACTTCTAAAATGTCTCACCTTTTGGATTCTTTCCTTCATTTAAAATATAATTTTAAACCCCATAAAACTTATTTAGGCTTATATTTTTAGTTGTTTTACATTTTATTGTTTAAATTGGTTTGTATATATGTCATGGTTTTGTCGGGGATAGAATTAAGTTTCTTCATAGAGTCTCACACAATGCTGTGTTTTGGATTTCTGACAATAATATATTTTCATTACTTAAGGAAATCCAGAACATGAAAATCTTGAAATACTGACCAACAATATTTGCTAGCCACAATGATAGAATATATAATTATTGCAGTTATTACTCATGTACTTTAGTACTCATGTATTAAATGTTACTCATGTACTAAAGACATGCATAATTTCCTATTTAGATTAATCTCTTCTAACTGGCTGTGGTGTGTTTACCCTATAAATAAACCAATTCACAACTCAGCCACTTGATCACTCCTTCCCTAGTGGTATGGCAGAGTGCATTGGAAAAGGAAAAACTGAAAACAATTAGTTTGAGATAAAGACAGTTTAACAAGTGAAGCAAAGCTGTGTGTGCAATGAAAGTAAAAAGAATTTGGTTACTATTTCCCATTGTCATGCAGATGTTTAGCTACATCCTGGAAAGCAGAGTCTCAACACACATAACAGTTATTTGGGAAGACAAACACCATAAACATAAATGTCTCTCCTTACCCCTCCTTTCCCTGAGCTTTTATGTGTTGAGCATATGGCATGGAATATCCTTTTGGTCAGTCTTAGTTATGTCCCCTTCCAGCTTCTTGCACACCCCAGCCTATACACTGGGGTGACAGAGTAGGAAAAACAAACAAACAAACAAAAAGCATTGACACTGTATGAACATTGCTGAATGATGTGTATTTCCACCTATAATGAAAACTAGCATCAAATTCAGAGAGGGGTTTAAATTGTAATGAAAGACTTCATTCAACACTTACAGAACTCCCCAAACACTGCTTTTTCAGACCACTAGGTTTTAGTGTCAGTGTCTAATAGCTAGAACATTTCAAAGTTAAATGTAAATGTATTTAAATACCCAGGAACTATTCCTACAGCTAAGCATATGTTAGGACTGCATTTTATTTTACTTGTAACATTTTGTTTTCCACTAGCAGCTAATTGTTGAACTTGGCTATGGTTAAACTACCCTTTATGACTTCTCATTATGACTATCTGGCTTTGAACAACATGCATCTAGATGAAACTAAAAGAAAAGAACTGACTCCCAGCAATGATCAAAATCAAGGTCTGATTTTGAGCAATATTAAAGGGTGCATCTATGGATGCATTTAGAAAATTCAGAGTCTGGAATATGTTTCTTGCCAGGGCGAAAATACAGTGAACACACATTTTCTTTTTGTAAAGAACTTCCCTCATTTCTTTCATTTGTCTCACAAATAAAGTTTAAGCTGAACAAATTTATCAGCCCTTTATGAAGGATCAGTGAACACTGCAACAGGTGATTACTTCTTTTTTATTTTTTTTTAAATGAAGATTGATGAAACCTGTTTTTTAGCAAAAATTCACTATAATTCTCAGAAAGCAGTCAAAGGTTTTTTTTTTTTTTTTTTTTTTTTTTTTTTCATGGTGTATAGCAGTGCAAAATATCATGGAAACAGGGTTTTAAAGTATTATACAAATAAATAACTCAGATGATCAGATCTCAGGATTGCATACTCAAAACTACTTGCAGTGTTATGAAAAAAGGTTTTAATGAAATTTTCTCAAAACAACTTATTTTATTTTACCCAAGAAGTAAGAATGGAAAAAAAATATATTAAAGAAATTATCCCTCGGGAATGACTGTAAAAGCTTTAAATGGGTAAAAGTTAAAAAGGATAAAGAACTAAAATCAGGTTTAGTGTTTACGCTAGGACATGAAGTAGGATGACAATATTTGAAGTATGGTGTGGTAGCAAGGGCTTTCACTCTGCTACAAAATGTAATGAGTATACTGGAGCATATATGAAAGGTTTGTACACCAGTGGATGCTTTATGAGGAATAAACAAAAGGAACTAGAAATATTGTCTCAGTCCCAGATCTATGACATCATTGATATAATGTCATGGTTTAGCCCTGACAGGCAGCTAAGTATCACACGGCCACTTGTTCACTTTTCCCCAGGTGGGATGGAGGAGAGAATCTGAAAGGGAAAATGACAAGAACTCACAGGCTTAGATAAAGACAGTTTACTAGGTAAAACAAAAGACACACATGCAAGCAAAGCAAAACAAAGAATTCATTCACTACTTCTCATCAGCAGGCAGATGTTCAGCCACTTTCTGCACAGCAGAGCTCATCACACATAATGGTTTGTTGGGAAGATAAACACTGTCACTCCCAATGTGCCCTCCTTCCTTCTTCTTTACCCCAGCATTTTTGCTGAGCTTGATGCCATATGATATGGGATATGTCTTTGGTCAGTCTGGGTCAGGTGTCCCAACTTCTTGTGCCTCCTTGCTCTCAGGGCAGCAAGAGAAAAAAAAAAAATAAAAATCCTTTGTTCTGTGTAAGCACTGCTCTGCAACAACTAAAAACATTGTTGTGCTATCACCACCATTTTCATCAAAAATCCAACACACAGCATCACACAAGCCTCTAAGATGAAAATTAACTCTGGCCTACCCATAACCATAACACATAATTAAAACTTCATGGGAAGAGTCCTATGACTGGAAAGCTGTGATGGGTGGTTATAGGTTCTTCAGGAGAGACAGGCAAAGCAGGTAAGGTGTATGCACTATATATAAGGGAGGGGTTGGACTGCACAGTGATTGCAGTTGGGGACAATGTAGTTGAGAACCTCTGGGCAAAGATTAGGGGAAAAACTAATAATGCAGATGTTGTTGTGGGAGTCTCCTATAGATCATCCAGACAGGATGATGACACTGACATAGTACTCTATACGGAATTAAGGGAAATCTCTAGATCAGTTGTCCTTGTCCTTATAGGTGGCTTCAGCTTTCTAGATGTTAGCCAGGACTGTCATACAGCAGACACAAACAGGTCCAGTAAATTCATGAAGCACATTGAAGATAACTTTTTGATGCAAGTGCTAAGGGAGCTGACAAGGCAAAATGCCTTCCAAGACCTGTTTTTTGAAAATAGAGATGGTCTTGTGGGTAAATGATGAATGGTGTCTGTCTTAGCTGTTTAAAATCTTAGTTGGTAAAGAAAAACCATCAGTAGAGCTACTACCCTGGATTTTGGGAAAACAGACTTTAGGCTGCTCAGCTAGGTTGTAAAATCCCTTGGGAATCTTCTTGCAAGTCCATTAGGGTCCGTGAATGCTGCTCATTTTTTAAGACACATATTTTAAGAGTTCAGTAGCAAACAATTCCAACTTATCAGAAGTCAGGGGCAGAAGGCTGTCTTGGTTGAACAGAAACGTGGGTGGAAAAATAAAATGTATGGACTTTAGAAGCAAGGTCTGGATTCACAGGAGGACTATAGAGATGCTGTTTGCCATTAGAGGAAGAAAATTCATACAGCCAGAGCTCAATTGGAGTTGAAGCTGGACACTACTGTGGTGAATAAAAAAAAAAAAAAATAAAATAAAAAAGTTTTTTTTTTTTTTTTTAAGTATATTAGCAGCAAGAGGACTAAAGAAAACATTGATCTATTACTAGATGAGGTTGGTAACTTCACAAATAGGGATGAAGATAAAGCAGAGACATTTAATGTCTTCTTCTCCTCTGTCTTTAACACTAGTGATGGACCCTGAGACCTCTGGAATCCTGGGTTGGAAGACTGACTGAGCAATTAGTAAACTCCCAGTTGACATTGAACTTGTATGGGATTTGCTGCTGCAAGTGACCAAACATGAGTCTGATAAATGGCATTCATCCCAGGTTACTGAAAGAGTAGATTATCAATGGTCTTTGGAATCTGGAGAGGTCCCAGTTGACTGGAAGTTTACTAATGTTATTCCAGTTTTCAAGACAAGCAAGAAAGAAGTCTTTGGTAATTATGGTCCTGTCAGTCTTACTTTGGTGCCTCGTAGAATTATAGATAAGGTTATTCTAAGATTTACTGAAAAACACTTGGGAGGCAAAGAAGTTACTGGTCAAAACCAAGATGGGTTCATGAATCATAGAATCACAGAATTGTAGGGGTTGGAAGGGACCTCAAGAGATAATTGAGTCTAACCCCCCTGCCAAAGCAGGTTCCTTAGAGCAGGCTGCCCAGGTAGGCATCCAGAAGGGCATTGAATATCTCCAGAGGAGATTCCACAACTTCCCTGGGCAGCCTGTTCCAGTGCTCCATCACCCTCACCTTGAAGAAGTTCTTTCTCATGTTGGTGTGGAACTTCCTGTGCTCAGTTTTGTGGCCATTACCCCTTGTCCTATCCCTACAAACCACTGAGAAGAGGTTGGCCAAATCCCTCAGTCTCCCACAAAGGGAAAGGAAAGTCATGTTGTACAATCGTAACATCTTCTTAAGACAGGACAAGGAGAAGGCAGCAGACATTTTTTTTTTTATTTTTTTTTTTATTTTTAGCAATGCTTTTCATACTGTCTCACAATATCCTTCTGGATACTGCCTAGTGTACAGATTAACATGTACACAACATAATGGGTGGACAGTTGTTCAGAGGGTTCGTTTCAAAGACTTGTAGGAAACGGGGCAAGATTAGAAGCACTTCATGAGATTTTATGATAATTAATTACATATACTTTGTACTATTTCAAAGTGATTGTTTTTCTTGTGTACCTTTCATTAAGAATCCCTAAGAAACAGATTACTTTTTTCAGTTAAAATTCAAGGTAAAATCTTACTTGAAATTATAAAAATTTGGGAGTTTTAATTAGTAAATTCCAGTACAATTTTTGCAGTAACTAACTGCAAATGCAACTCAGACTTTCGTTCCCCCTAATGTTATTGTATTAGTATTCTAAGACTTTTAAGATATTATATCCGTGTTTTACAAGAATTTAAAAATATCAACCATTTACAGGAGAGAGTGAATTTACTTAACTATGGTTCAGACAAGATAAAGAAACATAGATCTTAATGAATAGTTTTATCATGTTCTTAATACTGCACTGCATTTTTCAAAGGAAAAGGAATCCTGATGTCATAAAAAAAAGCACTGTAGTATGGCTTAGGACACAGAGAAACAAAATGTATGATTAAATTTAGGATTGAAACTAGGAAACATTTCTAGCAATTATTGCAGTGAGACTCTAGAACAACCTTTCAGTCAGGTAGTGACAGAAAGCTAAATTATTTTGTACTTCAGTGTCGTGGTTTAACCCGGCCGGCAGCTAAACACCACGCAGCCATTCGCTCACCCTCCCCCCTCCCTCTCTGGGACGGGGGAGAGAAATGGAAAGTGAAGCCCGTGAGTTGAGATAAAGACAGTTTAATAAGACAGGAAAATAATAATAACAGAATAATAATAACAATAATAATAATAATGATACAATGGTGATAATAGGAAAGTAATAATAATATGTACAAACAAGTGATGCACAATGCAATTGCTCACCACCTGCTGACCGATGCCCAGCCTAACCCCGAGCAGTCCGGCCCCCTCCCCCCGGCTAGCCACCCCTATATATTGTTTAGCATGACGTCAGATGGTATGGAATACCCCTTTGGCTAGTTTGGGTCACCTGTCCTGGGTCTGTCCCCTCCCAGCTCTTACTGCACCCCCAGCCTGCCTGTTGGCAGGACAGAGCGAAAGGCTGAGATGTCCTTGGCTTGGTATAAGCACTGCTCTGCAACAATTAAAACATTGGGGTGTTATCAGCACTCTTCTCATCCTAAGTCAAAACACAGCATTCCACCAGCTACTAGGAAGAAAATTAATTCTGTTCTAACTGAAACCAGGACATTCAGTAAACATATGAAAGGGTGTATTTGACTGGGACTGTCTCAGTGGTCTGTGCTTATGTGGGCAGTGCTTTTTTTTCAAATATATTACCTGCAAATATATTACCTGAATATATATTAAATATATTATATAGAATATATAATTATACATAAATAGAATTGTCTAAACATGATGTGTTTTCTAGAGTGCTTTGGTAGTAACTTCTCCTCTAAGTGTTAGAGGAGACAATGAGTAGAAGTGATCTGCTGGACTTCATACTCACCAAAATAAAGCACTTGTTGGAATGCAAAGGTCAAAGACTCATCTACAGTAACCATTAGATCATGGATTTCAGGATACTGAAGTCAGGGGGGAGGGTAAAAGAGCAAGTTCACAACTCTGGAAATCTGAGTACAGATTTATACGGATTTATATTCAAAGGATCTTCTTGAAAGATTTCCATGAGATAAAGCACTGAAAAGAAGAGGGGCCCAAGAAAGCTGATCATGGATCATCCTCTTGATCATCAAGGTTCACCAAGAAGTTAAGCTTGACCAACTTGATAAAGTTTTAAGATGAAATGACCATCAAGATGATCTCTGTGATGGAGCACTGGCACAGGATGTCCAGAATGCTTGTGGAGATCTCCTTCGAGATCTCCAAAATCTGCCAGGACATCATCCTTGGCACCCTGCTCTGAGTGGCCCTGCTTGATCAGGGGAGTTGGACCAGATGATCTCCAGTGATTCTGTAATTCCTGTCAGGCTGGATAGAGTACAGAATCTTTTGTTTGACATCTACTCAAATATGAATAGCTGTTGCCACCTCTGTAGTCCTTTGGTTTTGGCTATTTGTCCATGATAACCTAATTTATAGTAAAGCTTTGAAGCTTTGTGCGTGAGAGTGGCTATTAGCTTCATAACAGTTCCTTAGTTTCATTAGCAATGACTTCATTTCAAACTCAGTAAAGAACCTAATGAATTTAAGCAACTATTCTCTTAGCTGTGGAAATACATTGTTTTCTAGGAGTGAGTATAAATGTAGAGATTCATTGTCATGTGTGTATTGTGGTAGTTGTAAAACCTTGATTCTGTTTTGGTGAGACAGCAAGGGAAATAATACTGTCCCAGCTATGCTTATCTGTTGTGTCAAGTTGTAGTTTCTTAGTTTTGGTTGTGGTGCAGTACCTTGTCCTACTGTAAAATGCAATCACCTTTAAGAGGGAGGAGTGCAGTACATCTTTTTGAATACCAGATATTAAAACGTTGTATGAAATATTTTTGATAACAGGGTATGGTTTTACAAACAGTTATGTCTAAAGATAAGCAACTGTAACTCAGAACATTAAGGAGACATTTTTTGTAGAACTCCTATGGCTATTTCAGAACTATGAATCTGTGCCATATGCTGTCAAATTTTTAGTTGAAATACTGTTCTCTCTTTTTTCCTATTTCACCCAGAAATATATATATACACATATACAATATATATATATATATTTATATATATTTTTTTTGGGGGGGGGGGGGGTTGTGTTCACTTCTGTAAGTAAAAATAATCATAACAACAACAAAAAAAAAAGATAAATGGACAGATTTCTTAGCAGTCACATTGCTTCTGTTTAATTTTTCTTCTGATTTTAACACATGGACAAACTGCTGTCACCAAATGCCAAGCTGCTTGAACATGAGGCTGACTAGCTGTATTATTTCTTTTGTTTGTTTGTCAAGGTAGGCATCTTGCATCAACTTCAGATGTCAGCAACAATGAGAGCCCTTTCTTTTTCTGGAACAATAAAGTTGGAAATGGCCATCTGCTCAGCCTTCTGTTATCTAAATTCTTTCCTAGAAATAGTTTTCAATCATATATTAAGAACTGCAAAGAAAGAGAAAATGGATAAGATGTTAGGAATATAATTTTAACCCTTTCCTTTCACTTCCTAAGGTAAACAATTAAAACAAACAAAAAAAAAGTGTTTGTATTTCACAATAATTTGCTTTATAACATTGAGTTATCTAGTACTGCAATTCATTATCTTATAATTAAATGTTTTCTATCTTATTTTTATTGGCATTAGGATAATATTTCCAACATTTAAGATTATTTTGGTGTTTTGTTCCCAACTCTGGAAAGTGTGTATTTAGCAGTAATTTGTGCCAGACTAAGGGATCTAGTTCTAGAACTCTTCCAAAATAGTAGCAAAACAAATATAGCCTAAGTAGAGTGCAATTTGGAACAAAGAACGCTATTTTTTTCATGAAAATTATTGTATATAAATGATTTATTCCTCCTTATTACAAAATGCCCACTCTATTGCTTCTGAATGCTTATATTCTGAATGCTTATATGTTTTTTACTCATACTCTGAGTATTTTTGCCTAGTAACCTAGCTCAGCAATGACAACAGAACACCTAAGTTGCAACCACTGTACAGAACACAGGGCTCATAGATGTGGGTCATGCCAAGTATGAAGTTAACTTTGAAAGCTATAACTCTTTTCTATGTTATTACAATTACTTTAAGTATAATGACAACTTAACTTTACCACTTATCTACATACCTCTTATTTAGAAGTGTTCTCATCCAAGAAAAACAAAGGCAATGGAAACCTCCTAACAGTTTTGAATGAATTGTAATTCAGGATTTCCTTTTATTAGCCCCTCACTTCTGTAGAAGCATCAGATATCATAAACTTCAGAGCTACAATATTTTTCAGTATGGTCTTAGTGCAGTGGTTCCTAACACTGACAATTTTTTCCCATTCTGTCTTACAAAAGCTATTCTTACTTGGAAAAAAAAAAAAAAAAAGTGTAATTACATTTTCCATAGAACAGATTTAATTTGAAATTCAGTGTCACAATTTAACAATTCCTCTTGTAACATTATGTTCATGTGATGAAAGCTTTTAAAAAATCAAAAAGCAGCTCAATGTTATTTGGAGCATCTATTGTTCTTCTTTGTTTTCCAAAATGGAACAAGAAAACTGGAAAGGTTTCCATAGTTTTCTTCATTAACAAGACAGATGTGACTGGTAGCATGCCAGCACAGCTTTATTCTCAGCTGATGACTAAGTATTAAAAGCTGTAATGAAGAAAAATCACTCAGTACTCAGTTTTTGGCTTTTAAAAATATTTTAATACAACTTTGCAAAGCACAGCACTGTAAACTTTGCTACAAAAATTACACAATAGCTGATATTGCTAATACTGAAATTTGTTGAAAGCAATAGCAACTTCTTTTCCTGAATAAAATAATAAACTAAAAGAAATCTTAGTTCAGTAACATCAAAAGTGAAGATGTTTGAGCAATTTTACTTCTAGTATTAACATCTTAAAATAGATAAATAAAATAAAATAAAATAAAATAAAATAAAATAAAATAAAATAAAATAAAATAAAATAAAATAAAAGAGAGAGAGAACCACATCCACAGAAAGATTTAATTTACTTTGAGTATCTGAAGCAGTATGAAACTTGAATAGTGAAGTTGAAGGGCTTTATTTCAGAAAAGAGCAGACCTTCAGTTAAAAATGCAATAATTTATATGACAATACTAATAACCCTATATAATTACTATAATTAGGAATACATAATAATAATAATAATTTATCCAGAACACAACACTCACCCTTCTTCCTGATTTTCTAGCCCTTTAAACAATATTTTCCAAGAATATTTGCACAGAATCATGGAATTGTTGAGGTTAGAAGTGATGTCTGGATATCATCTAGCCCAATACCCCTGCTAAAGCAGTCACCTAGAAGGTGTTGCACAGGATGGCATCCAGGTTGGTTTTGAATACCTCAAGAGGAGACTCCACAGCCTCTCAGCACAACCTGTTCCAGTGCTCTGTCACCCTCACAATAAAGAGGTGTTTTCTCATATGCTGATAGAACTTCCTGTGTTTCAGTTTTTGCCTGTTGCATCTTGTCCTGTCACTGAACACCACAGAAAAGAGTCTGGCCCCATTCTTTTTACATCCTCCCTTCGGATATTTATATGCATTCATAAGATCTCCTCTCAGTCTTTTCTTCTCCAAGCTAAACAGGCCTAGTTCTCTCAGTCTTTCTTTGTATGCTTCAGTCCCCTATTCATTTTAGTAGCCCTCCGCTGAATCTAAACACTTGAACAGTCCTACAAGTGTTTTGCTATATTAAAGCAAAACAAGGATGAGAATCAGATTCCTAATACTCTAACCACAGAGCTACACAGGGTCAGGAGTAACCATTTAATAGCTCCTGCTTTTTTGTAATACTTTATGAGATGTCAAGCCCACCACAACATTCTGATTGGAAATCAAAACCTCCATATGGCACCATAGATTACAGTAGGGTTAATCCAAAAAAAAAAAAAAAAAAAAAGATATATTTTCCTTAAGCAATTGCATAACTTTTCCAATGTCTCTTTTGATAGAATTCTGCAGTTTCTATAGCTAGTGTCTATAGCCCCTGCCCCCAGAGTTTAATCATTTAATCCTTCATGAGCTTCCAAGCCTCTTCTTTTTTCTTCTCAGATTGGAAAAGAAAATATTTAGATCTTCTCTTTCCATTGATGTATAAAGGTCTAAACTGGTATGATGGGAAGCAACCGTTGTACTTACTTTGTTGGTATCCAGTCAACAATATTTTGCTTCAGGGAGCCATGAAATTCTCTTTTATCCCTGAGGTGACTGTTGAGTATGGAATATATCATTCACTGATATACTTACTTTCTATTTCAAGCTGTACACTAAAATATGCAAAAATATTAATCAGATCTAATCCGTAGTGCTTTTTTTGTTGTTTTTTTCTTTATTTTTATTTTCTGGCTTTATTAGACCAGTCTTATATTATGTATATATCATATAAGGTAACTGATTCTCCAACCATTTCTTTCAGATTAACTGAAGGAATATTCGTAGCATATACAACTTTTTTCACATCCAACTATAGACCATGTTCAAATATTTAAAGAAGAATCATGATATAAAATATATGATCTAGATAAGTGTAATACAATGTGAATCTTGTTATTTTTTACCTATTCTTTAGATCATAATATTTCAAATATCTTTGTTGTTATTAACAACTTCAAATACCCACAAATATTAAGTTACTGTGATTATAGCTATGGATTAGCAATCATAATGATTTCAAAAAGCATGAATCTATTTGTGACATTCCTGATAGAACAATAAGAACATCAAAGATCTGTTGTTTTCTTCAAGAGGGTTCAAGTACATACATGTATACTGTTAGATTTACAAAATTCCCAATTCATTCTCAAAGCAGTGATTCAAGATAGCAAACTTCTGACTATCATGTTTTGTCATTGTTGTTTGTTTGTTTGTTTCTGGTAGCTGGTTAAGTATCTGGCAATCAAATCATATCATTCTTCCTTATCCATATCATATCATGTTGATCTATTTGATGAATATAGCATTCTCAGATCCTCACAATTTACAGTCTTCTGCAGATAAGTTACATGTTAAAGGCTTCAGAAACTGTTAGCACAAATTGTGGAGAAAAGTAACACAGAAAAATTCAGTATTTGAAGGAGAAAATGATCCATCTCTTTTAGGAACTATCTCTACTAATCTTGTACACTTAATTAAAATTAAGAATGATCATTTCCTTAAATAAAACACTGATTATGCTAGAGTGTAACCATCAGTTTATCAACTTTAGTTATCTTAGTGCCTCACACTTATCTTTTTTTTTTTTTTCCTGACACTGACATAGCATTTTAGAGATTTTTTTTTTTAATATACCGTTCTGTTACTCTTAGCCACAACAGCTTTCTCTGTCTCTTCAGTGATAAGTATCTTCATATAATGAAATGAGAAACATTTATGAAGTTTCTTTCTTTAATACTTGAAATGAATCACTCCTATTTAATTAGTGAAATACCTAAACTCAGTGTCAAGCATTGCATTAAAATAATGGAGGTACAAACAAGCAAATGATCTCTGCATTTTTTTAAATAGAAGCTTAATTTTCCATGCTAATTTCATTCCCTGCTAGGAAAACAAATCAATGACTTTGTGTGCATTTCAAGCTTTTTGTACTGTTCCCTAAATGGAGTAATTGTTATTCACTGTGTATACATTTAAATACTACTAGGTGTCAAAAAAATAATAATAATAAAAAAAATCCTGAGTATGTGTTTAATATTTTTTCTTGAAAATCAAACTCCAAGTAGACTATAGATGAAAAAGAAGTTTAAGAAAGTATAGTACTTATTTGAAAGGGAAATTTGGATTGGAATACAGGTACGACCTCAATGACTTATCTTTCAGAAAAGAGAAAGTAATGGAAAAATAAATAAAAATCCAGAAGTATCCAGACTTGGATGTGCTAGAATTAAAGATGTACTAAAGTTCTGCAAATGTTTTTCCACCTAATGACCATACAAAGCATTGTAAAATATATTGCATTAAGTTAGTATTTTGAGTCCTGAAAATACAATTTTCTGGATAAAATTGTGGGCACATAAACTAAGCTGAGCTAAACCATACTGTAGCAATTTGAAGTCTGACCAATGTGTCCTCCATCTCCAGAGATCTTCAGTTTTCTTTCCCTAATTTAGAACATCGTATTTGATCTAATGGGCCCACAAAGGGCAAATTATCACTGACGAGCATGGAAAAAAAAAATCTATTTTTATTTTTGTGAGATTCTAGTCTGCTATGTCTAAAATGTGTATGGTGAGTGTAAGAGTGTTAGAGATTGTCTTGTTTGTTGCAGAATACAATGTTGTTCTGTTCAGAAGTTGTTAAACTGTGTTGGGGGTTAGCCCAGGAGATGATAGTTAATCTGCCCAGGGAACAGTGGAAGGCCAGCTGGGAAGTATTAAGATTAGCAGCCAATGAAAAATGTAGAAAATCAGCTCTTTATAGCACTGAAGAGAAACTCAATGTGGGCAGAAGACTGTGAAGAGGGCAACTATCTTTTCAGGAAAGAATTGTGGGCTTCCCCGATATTTACTCATGTTTTGTTGTTTTAGGTTAGTAAATGAAAAAACAAACAAACAAACAAACAAAAAAAAACCGCAAACAATCAATCAAACAAACAAACAAACAAAAAAACTTTCTTACCAGCATACCATATCTTAAGTTGCTCAAGTCCCCATGTCAACTAAACCCACATGTCATAGAATGTCAAGTCTCAAATCAGGAGATTAAAAAAAAAAAAAAAAAAAAAAAAAAAGGAGATAATGGAAACCTATGATATATCAGTCAGCAAAAACAGCATCAACAGTATATTTTCTGCATCCTGAATCCAGACCTGTCATATGCAAGTTTTGTAATGCAGAATCCTATGATATCAAATGATCAAAAGTTCAATTCTGAAGAATGCAGAACTGTCCTTGACAGTTGTTACTATATTTTTCTTAATATATAATCCTTGGGCTTCTTGAATTTAGTACAGTCAGGAAGGTGACAATTCTTATGTTTCCACTACTGATGCCAAATGTAACTGAAGTTTCACTGCTCTTAGAGATACCTCACGCAGGAACATCAAAACAAATTACAGAATCAATACCAGTGCAGGTGAGCATTCACCCATAGAAATGAGTATTAGATATTTACTTTATGTGCAGGCTTAACTTGTTTATTGACATTAAGAGGTCAGTGAATTAGAGGCTAATTCATTAAAAAATAGCTGTGAGGGTGCAGTTTTTCTATGCCTGTGGGAGAGTGAGAAAAAAATGGTGAGTATACACAAGCTTTTGTTTTATTATAAGAAGATATATACTAGAATGCTATGTGGTGTGAAACAACAAAAAATATATATATTATGAAGACTCCTACAATTTTAAAACAAAAGCAATGACTATTGTATATTTAAACCAGGTTCAGATGATATAGCTACAGTCTGATATTAATAATAACATGGCTTTGAATAGGCACAAAATGGCTGAGATCAGAAACAGTTTGAAGTGTCCTTAGTCATACTAGGAAGTTGGAAGTCTGATATAAGTGTAGGATCTTACATGGTACATGTCATATCTGTTTCATGAATAGATGGAAAAATATACATTTACTACAGAATAAGATTCTAGGCAGGGAAAATGTTACAGGCAGAAAAAAAAAAAAAGTTTTTAAATTGAACTGCACCATTTGGAAAATTATGCTATACAGCTTAGGAAATTGTATTGCTCAACCTTCTTTAAAAAGAGTAACATAATTAGAAACAGACTCAGGATGGATGGTATGAGTTTTTTTCACTTTGCTATCTTTAGGATAGTGTCAGATTATAGACACAACTCAATATGTCTTTAGTTGTTTCCTGGAAATTTAGGAAAATATGAGAAAGTCAGAAATCCAAGCTACCACTCTAAGTTTTGGCTTCTCTTTTTATCATGTTTGGTTCTGTAGATTCTGTTTAGATCCACCAATATTTATAAATGACAATTTAGGAATGGTAATTCGGTAATTATATTCTGAATAACATGAGTAACCCACATGACAGTATAGCTATATTTTTCTATTGTAACTTCATAGCACAACAGAAAAATGATGTGATTTTCCAGGAAAAAAAATATTTTATATATTAAATATAAATATGTATATATATATATTAAAAATATATTTATACATTTATATATATATTTATATATATATATATATTTTTTTGATACATCATAGGATAATTTTAGAAATCTGTATATACATTTCTACAATGTTAGATGCCTTCTCTTAAGTCTTTCAAACTTTATTGAAGCCAACTTTCACACTATCTTCAGCACTGTCCTGTGGTTGCAACTTGAACTCATTCTCTGATTTGGCAGGGACTGATTGAGTTTTCTGAGTCTGGGAACAGCTTTGGTTATCCATTATCTGGTCATTCAGTGAATGCTTTGGCATCAGTTGTTCCACCAAAACTGAATTCAGCACATAAAGATCCTTCTGCAGTAATCATTTGTGGAAGTATCACCCTGGGGGTCAACAAGACCCATGGTTGGTGATAACATCAGACTCATAACAATAAGGCCATGAGGAATGTAAAGAAGTTAGAAGGAGCAAAGAAGGGTGATTCAGGAGATGCCTTGCTGTCTCAAACTGCTTGTTCTCCAACCATTAAGTTCATGCATTCTGGCTTAAACCGACTGTACTGGGTCTGGCTGGGATGGAGTCACCTTTCTTTTCAGTAGCCCATATAGTCCTGTTCTCTGCACTTGTAGCAAAAATTAATGTTTTGTCTATTGCTGAGCAGTGCTGACACAGCATCAAGATTCCCTTCAACCCCCCCTGGAGTAAGCTGGGGGTAAGATGGGGGTAGGCAAGAGGAGGGGACAGGACATTGACAGGGCATCTGACCTAAACCATCCAAAGGGATATTCCGTACTATGTGGTGTCACACTCAGCAATAAAAGGTGGGAAAGGGGAAGGAGAGGTCGGGGCTCTCATTATGAAGATGTCTATCTTTCCAAACACTTGCTACACATATTGAGGCCCTTCTTCCCAGGACATGGCCAAACATCACTCATTGATGGGAATAACCTTTTTTTTTTTTTTTTTTTTTAAACTCTCTCTAGGCTTCCTCACAGCCTTTACTTGTTTTTCTTTTTTTGTTTGTTTGTTTGTTTGTTTTTAACTTGTTTTTTTCTCTCTTCCTTTTCCCTTAAATTAAATTATCCTTGTCTCAACCCATGAGCCTTTTGTTGTTGTTGTTGTTTTTGTTTCCAGCATACTTTCTTCCTCTCTTTATCTTCTTATGAGGTAGGGGAGTAAGAGAGCAGTTCTGGTGGAGTTTGACTGCCCAACAGGATAAAATCACCACACCAACTAATAAGGACATTCCTTAATGGCAGTTATTTCACTTTAAGGTATATATAGATTAACAGGTGAATTTCTGAAATTTATGGCAAAATTAGATAAAAACTCCTATTGTGTACTCTAGCTTGGGATATGTTGGGATATGTTTATCATTTATCTATATCTTACACTCTCTATCTTCCCTTTATTTCCCTTTATTTCTATCTTCCCTTTATTTCTGAAAACAAAACAACAAACAAACAAACAAACAAACACCTGTAGTGTTGAGCCCTGAGAACTCATGAAGACTGTCCAGTCAGTGCTTTGTATGTGTGAATCTCGAGGAATCATTAATCATTTTACTTCATTTATGACCAATTTTATGAACTTTTAAAATGGAATCATCATTTATCCATTATATATCCATCATCATATATCCGTTATAGACTGGGGGATGAGAGGTTGGAGAGCAGCCCTGTAGAAAGCGACCTGGGGTTTTTGATCAACTGCAAATTGAATGTGTTCTGAGACATATTGTCTGTTTTTTTTGTGTGGTGTGAAATAATTTCTAGAGGTGACTTACTGAGACTAAAGGTATAGCCACATCTTAAGAGAAGGTACAGCAAAGGAAATTACCAAGGTGAGATGCAGCAAATATGCAAGGAATCTGTTCAACAACAGTCCCTTTGGCAACATAACCTGCAACTTTAGGTATTGATGGCACCAGGGGAACTTGGTGTGCCGACTCTAACAGTATGGAGGGTGGAACAGAGTGAAGACACTGATCCTCTGTGGGCTTCCCACAGGCAGCACCTCTTCAAGAACTGGTCCAATATGGGTCTGTACCATGGAGTCCATCCATCAGGAGCAAACTGCTCCAACACCCCCCACAGGCAGCAGCTCTCCCCCCAGATCACCTACTCCTGAGTGGGTCAGATCCACCTGCTCCACCAGGGGCTCCTCCACAGGCTGTAGCATGGAGATCTGCTCCACTGTGGGACCCATGGGCTGCACGGGGACAGCCTGCTTCACCATGGGCCTCTCTGCTCTGAACAGGCCACAGGGGAACTTCTGCTGCATGCCTGGAGCACCTCCGGTCCTCCTTCTGCACTGACTTTGGGGTCTACAGAGCTGGTTATCACTCCTCACTCTCCCAGCTGCTGTTGCACAGTATATTTTTTTCCCCTTTCTTAAATCAATCAGCTCTCACAGAGGCACAAACAACATCACTTATTTGTTTGGCTCTGGCCAGCAGCAGGTCCCTTTGGAGCTGTCTGGAACTGGCCCTTATATAGCATGGGGTAGATTCTGGACTCTTCTTATTGAAGCCACCCCTGCCGCCCACTGCTACCAAAACCTTGCCACGTAAACCCACTACAGTTAGATTTTTTTTATTTTTTTTTAATATGTTGACATATATAGTTACATTAATTGTGGGTCTCTCTGCCCTCTCTCAGTCTACCGTAAGTGCTCTCTGCTAATGATGTTAATGATGAGGTACATTTAAATGTCATTTTATCCTTTATTTTTGAAGCAACCTATTTTCTATGAGCATGGATGGCCTAGATATGGTTTCAGAAGAGACTTCATTCTGTTCTGTTCCTCTGTCTTGACTTGTCATGTTCATATTGTGGTTAACATCAGTCTGATTTTGACAGTCTTCAATAAACATGGCTTAGGAAGTATGTCAGTGCTTCCCTAATGTCCAGCTGTTTCCTTTCATAGCTTATTTTCAAATAAATTACAGAAACATTCTTGTTTCTTTAGAGAATTACTTCCTTTCATGAAATATACATATTCTTGCTTCTTTCTAATTGTGTCCTTATATCTTATGTTGTCTGTAGAGATCACTTACAGAAACATTTTTTCTGAAATCATAGAATCCTTAAGGTTGGAAATGACATGTGAGATCATCCGGTTCAACCATCCCCCTACTACCAATGTCACCCACTACACCATGTCCCTAAGCACCGCGTCCAACCTTTAATCCTTCAGTATGTGCTCCTCTACTCTCTGTGCTTTCAGTAAGTCATCAACAACATCTAGTGAGGCTGGCAAACTGGTTGAAAAATTAATAAGAGTTGTACTACCATTCCTCATGAGATTTAGCAATTCATAACTAGCCTTTCAATCAAAAGCTTCAACATACACTTGGCTTTTTAAAATTTGAGATATCATCAGGTGTCTTTTAGTATACTTAAAATTATTCAATTGTATTATGTCTCTCAAATTCCAAAAGAATGCTCAGCACTACGGTAATACACATCTCACAGAGGTGAAGTTCAAGACTAAATGCCATTCTGCATCCTGGAGTATGGGATTTTTCTTCTTTCTCCTCAGTTCACCAATATACTGATATTTCTTTTCTTAAAGAATAAAAGAAGGCTGAGAGATTTCCATTTTAAGACATAAAAAATCACATTGATCACTAGACAGTGAATTAATACTCTACTGTTTGTCATAGTTCACTTTGTCATATACAAAAATCCACAGAATCACGGGATAAGGAAAATTCTGATGTGACAGTCAATTTATTTTAATGACCTTAATAATAGCAGCAATACTTTTAGAATGTATACTAATGCAAACAAAACACCAGCTACCTTCTGGTCTTCTGGTAAGGTATATTTGGAAGAGATAAGAATGCAGTTCTTCGTACTTTCACATTAAAACTCCATAAAAAGTCATTACAATCTCTAATAATACATTTAGGTAAGCATTTTGAATTGACAACTTTAATAAAAATTCACAATTTTTTTTTTTTTGTAAATGAAAGTAGTAGGACCAGTGCAAGCAAAAATACTTTGAGGCATAGTTTTTATTTCAGTTTTCACCATGGAAAGTTCATCTTGAAAAAGGCTGCTCATGTAGAAGAATGTGGCCTTTAAACAAACCTACCATTTTTTTGCTGTCATAAGATTATACCAGTTTTGTTTCAGTTGGCTTGTGATTTGAATAGGTAAAATCTGTCTGAAACCATGGAGGCAATCCTTCATTTCTCCTTTTTGTTCCATTCACAGCTGTTGTGTGGGAGTGGAGACAGTATTTACATAAAATTACCCCTTGAATAGGGACAGAATCCTATGAGTTTTGATGGAAGGTAAAATTCCTTATTTCCATAATATAAGGAAGAATAGAACTGAAAAGGAAACAAGCTGCTGGTATGTAAGGAACTTGGGTAGCTATTGTTTGACATTAGTAGAGTAAATTTGGTAAAGCCTTAGGCCACAGTATGAACTTTGAGTTACCTGATACGTAGTAGCGATTGAGTCACATTGAGCAGCATTGTGTTCAGGTCTGGGTGGCATGGGTGGTGGGCTGTGTTGACCAAGGACAGTGCCAGATGTGATCCATACCTGGGAGATAACAGAAATCATCCTTCCCCACAACAAAGAACTGCCAATCTGAAGGAACATAACATATATGTGTCAAGAACTGATCGAAGTGCAGCGGATGAAACAAAGATTGCATGGATACAAGAACTTAAGGAAAGTCTTGAGCAGTGTACCTCCTTGTAAGCATCAAGCTTGAGCTGATATATGTATGCCATTAAATTCTCACTACTTTAAATTCTCTTCTGGATGCCTGGGGAGACCCATTTTGCTAGGGGAAACAACAGGATCCCCTAATAGGACATACAACACAGCATTACAGATCCCTGCATCTTTCTCCTTTTGACTTTCCACTTGTAAATTAAGCAGTAAGAGCAAAGTAAGACCAATATTACCTCAGCATAGAAAAAAATTCTCTGCTGTTATTCACAAGTTGATACAGCTGTCCTCAGTTTCACTTGTCTTTCCATCATTTCTGCTTTTTAACTTCCAATTCACTAACGATTCATGATATGATTTTAATCTAATTATCTTCCTTTATATGTGCTTACATATATTGCCTCTCCCTCTGCTTTTCCCTTCCTTCATCTCCTCTCCCCCTCATTAAAAAGTCCCAAATTTTATATTTTTTCTCTGGTCATACAATTCAGTACAGTCTGAGACAGAACTACAAGGTTCATTTTTGTAGAACTGCCTTTCTTCGTCTTTTTTTATTTTTTCCTCCTCTTTTTTACTCCCACTTTTATTTGATTAATTCCCAGTTATTTTACTAACTTTCTCTGCATTTTGTTCTAATATTTACATATAAAACTAACAGCCAAAAATGTTATGGATGCTCTATGACTATTTTATGTTCTGTTTGTTCATGGCATGTTTGTAGCTTTACCTTTTAATGGCTATAGCTTTTTAGAGTTCAATATAACAGAGAATTTCAAAGTACAGTATAGGTGTCATAATATGATAGTGGAACTTTGTCTTGGAGTTCATTCTTGTTTACATGTCTGCTACAGAAGCCAGTGTAACTCCATCTGGACAGCAACAGTAATCGTGATACACTAAATAATTAGCGGCAAATTATCAGCTGTTAAGGTTTATACCTTTTTATGAACTCAGGTCTTTACTGATGAGAGCACCATTGTACAACCAAGTAGGATGAGCATGCATATATATATGTTTAAAGATCTGTCCCTTGAAATGATTGCACATCTCATGTTTTAAGGGCACACATTTAATTTAATTCATTTTTCACTTTCACAGTAAGGGGAAACTTCAATCAATCAAACCTTCACATAACATCGCAAAGGTTGTAACTGGTGATTAAATCTTGTTTTCTTACAGAATTCAACAAATAAGAGGGTTATCTAATAAAAAATACATTGTAAAGTTCTCATTTTTTGCTGTCTTGCACAATGCAGGATTCACAACTTAAAGAAAAATTAATATTTAGATTTAATATTTTGCCAGTTAAAATGTTAATTTTAATATTAATATTAAATTTAATCCTCTGTGTTTTACATTTAAAACTTTAAAATAATGAAAGAGCAAGAAAAAAATGGAGAAAAAAATTAATCATTAATGATTATTTTATTACCCACTATAACAGGGGTGGGTTTCTATACTTTATTTGAAAAGTTAAGTGAATACAGAAGACAGGATACATATTTGGACTCTTTTGTCATGGCCTAACATTTTTTATGACGGCTATTCCATGGTTCTCTGGAAAGTACATTCTAGCAGTCTCAGTAACCTGTGAATAGAGGAACCTCAGTCTTCCTCTTTGCTGAAGTTTGTCTTTTTATTTATTTACTTATTTATTCTTTTCTTGTTCTATTTTCAGCTGCAATCAAATAAAACAGAATAATAAAGTCTGGGTGCATTTTAGGGTCAGTTCTCTTTCATGTTTTCATAAATTAAAAGGGAGAAATTTCATAAATAAAGCAAGAAAATGAGAAGGACAAAGCTCAGTTTGAGCTCAATCTGGCTATTGCTGCTAAAGAAAATAATTTATTTATTTATTTATTTTTATAAATACATAAGAGAACTAAGAAGAATCGCCATCCTTTATTGGATGTGGAGGGAAACAAAAGATGAGGAAAAGTTGAGGTACTTAATGCCTTCTTTGCCTCATTCTTTAACAGTAAGACCAGTTATTCTCTAGGTACCCAGTCCACTGAGCTGGCAGATAGGGAGAGGAAACAGAAAGAAGGAATAACCATAAGGAATGGTTAGTGACCTGGTACTCCACTTGGGTGTATGCAAAACTATGGCCAGATGGAATCCATCTGAAGGTACGTAGGCAGAAGTGCTCACCAAGATGCTTTCCATCATTTATCCCCCTGGCTATCAGGGGAGGTCTTCTCAGTTGACTGCCAGCTGGCAAGTATGACACCTATTTACAAGAAGGGCTGGAAGGAGGGTCTGAGAACCTACAGTCCTGTCAATCTGACTTCAATATCAGAGAAGCTCATGGAGCAGATTATCTTGAGTGTCATCACATAGCACCTACAGGACAACCAAGTGATCAGGCCCAGTCATCATGGGTTTATGAAAGGCAGGTCCTGCATGACGAACCTAATCTCCTTCTATGAGAAGGTGATGTGCTCAGTGGATGAAGGAAAGGCTGTGGATGTGGTTTACCTAGACTTCAGTAAGGCTTTTGATACCATTCTGAAGGAGAAACTGGCTTCTTGTGGTTTGGAAGGGTGTACACTTCATTGGATTAAAAAATGAATGGGGGGTTGGGCTTAAAGAGTCATGGTGAACAGAGTTAAATTCAGCTGAAGGCCAGTCATGAGTGGTGTCCTCCAGGACTCAGTATTGGAGCCAGTTCTCTTCAATATCTTTATCAATGATCTGGAAGAGAGGATTGAGTCCACTTTCAGTAAGTTTGCAGATAACACCAAGTTAGGTGCAAGTGTTGATCTGCTTGAGGATAGGAAAGTTCTACAGAGAGTTCCAGATAGGCTGGACCGATGGGCCAAGACCAACTGTATCAAGTTCAACAATGCTAAGTGCCAGGTCCTGCACTTGGGGCACAACAACCCCCTGCAACACTACAGGTTGGAGGAAGAGTGGCTGGAAAGCTCCCTAGAG